>NC_133666.1:95367743-95667743 GCF_037893015.1 Macrotis lagotis
AGAACCACTAATTATAAGGGAATGAGAGAAGGAAACAAGCATTTATCAAAGACTTACTATGATCCCAGACTCTATGCAAAGCACTTTACAAATATCCTATCATTTGATTTTACAAGAAGCCTGTGAAGTACATTAAGACATAAATAATTACATATCAATAATATCATACTAGTAACAGGCAGCAATTTGCAGAGATGAAAATTACATGTGGGGAAAAAGGTTAAGCTTATAAAGAAGAGTTTCTTAATAATGTCTTCAATGTCAAATGCTTGTTTTAACTTCTTCCCTGAAATCTGACCCATCCATAATCATCTTTGGGTACAGCTTAAAGTTATGTTATGTTGTTAAGTCCCTTTTGCATTTTTTTTTATAATTTATTCTTTCCTACAAATGAAGCTTCCATTTTCTGGATACATTAAATTTCCCATCATACTTCACTGATCTCTGCTTTGCTTTTCCCAAAAAATAATATTCTTCAAAACTGCTTTTTAAACAATCACACACACACACACACACACACACACAAACACAGCATAACACAACACACACAGAGATTGTGGAATTTGATTAGAAAAGCAATTTTCTATATATACCTTCACAAAATATTGAATATTTTCTTGGGGGAGTAGGCATAGCTCTTAACAGAGACCATCACTATTTTTTAATGCATGCTTACTAGCTTACATATAGAAATATGCTTATATAATATGCTTTATTTTGTTATAATTGTTAAGGCATTTATAAACATTACTAGAATTACCTAACTACCTTAAATTGACTTGCATTTATGGTCTTTAGGAAGTCTTTTGTCTCTATCATGGACACTTATTGTTTTACATTTCATGGATTTTCAAACTTTAAGTTCTCAGAATTTTCATTCTTTTTTATTCAAATTACTCCTTTGAGAAGTTAAAAGAATGAAAATTATGAGAACTTAAAGTTTGAAAATCCATGCATGGGAAGAAAGAACTCAGACTTGTTAATTAATGTCATTGTTTTTCCATTGTAAGAGTCCAAGCTAAAATTTTGTCTTCTCTGTTCTATATTGTGCTGTAAAGGTCTTCAATATTTCAAGGTTGCAAATGACAATAAAGCAATAATTTAAGGGGTGGCATTAAATTAGCATAAATAAAACAAAGTTATTTTTAACGTTTTAGCCTTTAGCCATTTCTTTTTGGCAAGGGGCTTAGTAGTAGATCAAATCAAATCAACAGTTATATTTAAACCCCTATCACTGTGTTTGAAACAAAAAGAAAGGCATTAAAAAAACCTCCCCAATCCCTAAATCAGTCTACTGCTTTCAAAGAGAGAACTGCTCAATGGAGAAGGTAATATATAAACAACTGCTATTAAACAATATATAGATATATGGAGAATTAAAATTATATATCATGTCAGAACAGATATTTCCCAGCAAGCACCCAATCCTTTCCACATCAAAAGATGTATATACATATGCAAGCTGTAAAAAAAAACATTAATGTATTTATATTTGCTTTAAGCACACATTTATCTATATTATCTGTATTCATTTATATATAGATAGATATGAATATTGATTTTATTTAATGAAAAGACAAAGTGAATAGGGAGCTTCACATCGAGTCAGAAAGAGTTCAAAACAAATCTGAAACACATAACAAGAATATAATCTTAAGCAATCATTTGAATTCTCTTTGTCTCAGGCAACCTTATGAGACTGATACAAAGAAATTGTCATTGTTCCTCCTTTTTGTTATTTTCTTTTAAGAGAATGATCTAATAGAAATCTAATAATAATCTAATAGAAATCCATGAAAAATAATGATAAATGAATATACTCTTTTTCATAAACTGTGATACCTTTAAACATAATGTAATTTTCTAGTTTTCTCTTTGTCCTTTTTTGTTATTGTTACTCATTTTACTAATTTGAAAAAAAATGGTTGTTACTCCTTGTTTTTCAGATTTAAATGAAGTATAAGCAATTTTATTTCAAGGCTTCATTTTAAATCTTTATGTATTTAGGTGATTTTCTCATATGCAGAACATTTTGAATTCTGTTTCTCATTCATTCTGCAATCTATTCCATTTTATGGTTGAATTTGTACCAGTTGCAGTTTAGTTATTTTCCTTTTATCAAAACCAATTATATCATATCTTCAAAAAGGAAAATGCTCTATATAACTGTAGCTTTATTTTCTTGAACTAATCAATTTCCAATTCTCTTTCTCAAAGTCAAACACACTATTCCTTGCCCCTCCAAACAAATTCTTCCCATTTGAGACCCAGATCTCGGAAATTGATTTTCATTTATTTATATTTTGAGTAACCCTACATGCTTTCAACTTTATATCTAACCTACTACATTGACTAATCCTTTCTTCTTGTCTGCTCATTTCAGATCTAGATACATTGATTATAATTTAATTTTTTTTTCTTGAAACTTCCCTTGTATAGGTCATGAATGCAAATCTTTCCTATATTCCCCTATCTCTGTGTTTGAATAACCTATACCTATGAGACTATATTTTAATTAATTAAATTATTTATTTTCATCCATATGCACATGTATATTTTTAAGTTACAAAGTTTCTTTCCATTCTCCCTTCAGCAGCAAATAGTCAGTTTAAAAATTAGGTATTTTCAGTATGAAGAATTAGGATTAAGGGAAAGAGATACATAAGAGATAATTTTTTTATAAAGTAGTAATCAGATTCTGAAGGATTGCTTTGTATGTGTGCTTTGATTTTCTTCCTGAAACTAATTTTTAGAAATTAAAGGCATGGGGTTAAGAGCAACTTGCACAAGGTCACACAGCTAGGCAATTATTAAGTGTCTGGGGCCATATTTGAACTCAGGTCCTCCTGACTCCAGGGCTGGTACTCTATCCACTGCAACACCTAGCTACCCCTTCTGAGACTCTTTTAAAAAAGCACCTCTTTCCATTATCTTATTCTTCCTTTTAAGATACTTCTATTAATCTCCCTTCATGAGTTTAATGGGGGTTTTTTGTTTGTTTTTTTTTTGCAAGGCAAATAGGGTTAAGTGGCTTGCCCAAGGCCACACAGCTAGGTAATTATTAAGTGTCTGAGACCAGATCTAAACCCAGATACTCCTGACTCCAAGGCCTGTGCTTTATCTACTACGCCACCTAGCCACCCCCCTTAATGAGTTTAATCTATTGTTTTTCTCCTTATTTTCCCTCAATGAACCTTAGATAAGCTGGAATATAAATAGTCTTATTTAACCTTAAAGCAATTAAACATTGAGACATTACTCATTTTTTATATGATATATATGTTTCTTTACTTTTGTTGTGTAAAAATTGCCTTTATTTTCTCTCTCAATATTTCATTCTGAGATTTTTAACACTTTTAGGAGGAATGATTGTAAAGCAACAATGATCTTATCTTTAAAAACACAAGGCCACATGTGTTGCTAATGAACTATTAGAAGAGATAATTTGTATTCAAGAAAGAAATCTTAAGACCCCTTAACTTCTACTACCTACATATTCTGCTTGCTATTCTCATTTTAAATATTGACCATGACATTCCCTTTGCTAAATGGATTGATTTCTTCTTAGAATCCAATTGGTTTTTACATTTTTGACTCCCTTACTCTTCTACATTAGACATAAATAAATTGCTGATGAACAATATGGGAAACTAGCAAAAAGAACATAATGTAAACATATGAAGTAAAATAGTAGGCAAAACATGATTGAAGAAGTATCTCATTTGTGACTGAGTAGTTAGGCCTCCAGGCACATGGGATTTCATAGATTTTAAGACTGGGCATCCTCTTTCCCTTGAAGAAGACAGAAAAAATTTACTATATTTTATGAAGAATATAGATGTCATACTACTATATGAGATGAGACTGCAAAAACTGAAATAAGTTGCATAAGTTTATATCCAGTTTTCTTTTTTGTAAGGCAATGGGGTTAAGTGGCTTGTCCAAGACCACACAGCTGGGTAATTATTAACTGTATGAGCTCGGATTTGAACTCAGATACTCCTGACTCCAGAGCTGGTGCTTTATCCACTACGCCACCTAGCTATCCCTTTATCCAATTTTCCAGAAACATAACTACATGTAGTTCATCTATATTCTGATATGATTTATCATTTACATGCTATCAATAAGCTGATGAATTATTCTGCAGTGAACAAAAAAGACTATTTTAAAATGCCTATATAATATACCCTTCATGGAATATGTTTCTTAAAGAAAATAACCTAGAACTTGGTTTAGATGGATTCTTCTCATTTTCTGGGGGTCATCGAGATACTTTGGTAAGCAATGACTTAATATAATGTCTTTGGAATAACTAGGCAAGCTGTACAGAGGTACATTTTTATTCATCCCTAAATCATGCACAACCTTGGACACTAAAGCCAATTTTATTGAGCAATATGGAAAGTAGTAGCCAGGATATCAAAATTAATTCCTGCAGAAGTGATTCTTGCTTTTTCTTTCATGTGGAATGGACTAGTACCAAAATAGAAGCATTCTGCCATCATCAAACCAACTTTAAAATACCTGATTCAAGCAACCAGTTAATTTATTCCAGGTCCATACAATTTTAAGTCAGCTAATAAAATAACATCACCTAACCATCTCATGGGAGGCAGAACTCAGAAAAAACCTATGGTTTTAGAAAACTATCCTTTTAACATGTGAGGAATTTGTTCTTAGCACATTTTCTTCATGCTTCCTTATAATTTTTTAATGATAGTTCAGCAATGGTTGAAAAAGCAAATCTCATCATTTTGGATACCATAGGATGATCTATATTTAAACATTCAAAAAATGTCAGAGAGAATAGTTGCAAAGAGAGACAAGGGACCTAGATTTGTTGGTTCCATTTCTGTCTTTCTGTTCTAAAGCAGAAATTTGGAATGGGGGAACTCCCTTTGATGACTATGGGAGTTCTAGTCTGAAAAAAATAAGTGATTATGCAAGAAAAGGAAATAGACCTTCAATTCCTCTTGCCACCACCCTCATATTACCATAGGAATCCTGCTATTAGCAAATAGAAAACCTTCCATTTACATTAAGCCAATGTAATTTAAGATTTCCCCTCATCTCCTCTCTCTCTTTCTCACCCCCACAAACACACACACACATACACACACACACACACACACACACACACACACACACACGCTTTATATATGATTCAGAGGTACAATGTAGTGGTAGTATATAGATAATTTCTAGCCAGGAAGGTTTGTGTTTGAGTTTCACATCCAATATTAAATATATGAAAAATATGTGATTTATAGTTTGTCAAATAAATTATATTTTATTTTAAGATGAGAATAATTTGTCTATTGAATGTGCTCAAAGCCAGTGGAAATAATAACACTGATATTTTTTGTTAAACTTTTTCTCTGGAGAGCCAAATATTCAAATCTCAGCTTTTATATTTACTTTCTGTATCATCCTAGAAGAGTCATTTCTAAGTCTTAATTTTCTCATCTCTAAAATTAGTCTTGTCAGATTCTTCATTACCTTATTTGGGATTTTCATGGTAAAGATATGGCAAAGCTTTGTCATCTCCTTTTCTAGTTTATTTTATATATGAGGAACTTGATTAGAGTCACACAGCTAATTAGTACCTGAGGCCGAATTTGAACTCAGATCCTTTTGATTCCAGGGCCAGCACTCTATTCATTGTACTAGCTTCCCTTAATAATAATAATATATATGCATATATATATATATATATATGATCAGGATAATAATATATGATTAGGATAATGATAATAAATGATAATAATATGTAACATCAATAGTTGCTATGAACTTCCAGTGAAATGATCTATTTAAAAGATTTTGCAAGCTATAAAACAAAACAATTCAGGGGAATATGCCAAGTTTAGAAAGGCTTTTTCAATGAAATATCATTCATCAAAGAAAAGGTATAATACATTTTCAGCAAGAAAATAAAAAAAGTTAAAGAAAAAGACTTTTTTTTTTTAGATTTTTCAAGGCAATAGAGTTAAGTGGCTTGCTGGATTTGAACCCAGGTACTACTGACTTCAAGGCCGGTGCTCTATTCACTGCACCACCTAGCTGCCGTGGAAAAAACATTCTTACGAAAGGAGTATACTATTATTTAGGTAAGAAAGACAGTATTTTTTTTTAAAAAATTGTTGGTTACCTAAAAACTTTTTCTTACCCAAATGAAATTTCCAATTGAAAAATAAAGGCAATTGCATTTGCTGCCAAATGCCTCATAAAGAAGGTGGAATGATTCCTTTTGTATATTCTTCGTAAAGTCCTAATTTAGGTTACTTTGACAAATTATGCTTATGCTTTATGAAATCATAATGTAGGGGGCGGCTAGGTGGTGCAGTGGATAAAGCACCGGCCTTGGAGTCAGGAGTACCTGGGTTCAAATCCAGTCTCAGACACTTAATAATTACCTAGCTGTGTGGCCTTGGGCAAGCCACTTAACCCCATTTGCCTTGAAAAAAAAAACCTAAAAAAAAAAAAGAAATCATAATGTAATGCAATAAAATGGACAACTCTTTGAAAAGTTCTAAAAATGTATGCTATCTCTGATCATTGCTTTCAGTTTTGAGAAACTTTCCCATGTTTATTACAGTGTACTTTGAAACATCCTAGAGAGACCTCAATTCTCCATTTTTGCTTCTTGAGTCTAACATTCAAAAGTAACCAAATGCCATTGGTGAAATAATTGTTAACCAAAGCTACCCTAGAAAATAACTTAATTGACCTAGTGCTAGGTCAGTATCTTTTAGGAGAAAGAAAAGTGAGTTTGCTTGTAAGACTGTGGAAAAACGTTGCTGAATGTAGCCTATTGCCGGAAGCTCAAAATTATTTAGTGCTGACTGTAATTGCATCTTGGAGGAGGTAACTGACAGCATGTTGACTAGGATTGCCAAAAATAAAGCTTTTAGGTTTCCTGAGAAAGCATTTTAAAACACTGGTTATTGCTTGAAGATCAGCTACCCTGCCAAAAAGGACTTTGGTTTTTCTATATAAGAAGCTATATTTTATAAGATTGTACGAGGTGTTGAATTTTCCTGCCTCAAAAATTTTCCAGTGACCTTGCTTTAAAAAAAAAGATAAGGAAAAAGTAAGTTAATGCAAAACAGTCACATTAAGTGCTGAGATATTAGTTTCCCTCTTTGCACTGTCTTTATATACAAAGTTCTTTGTGAAGGGACAAATATAAAAATATCAAATTTGAAGATTTCTAGGTATGTATTAAAATGACTTCCTTCTTGGCACAATCTTTGTAGCTGTTAAATTTGTCCTTTCAACAAAGGTGAGATGAAAATTGCCTAGATGAATGATTTAATTCCTTCTCTGGAAAACATCACTTTTCCAAAAAAAAAAAAAGTGACCAGTGGTCCCTGTAAGTAAAGTTGGTCACTGTTTGGGGTTATCTCATTCTTTGTAATAAATACATGACAATGGACTTCATTTTTTTTTTTATTGTTTACAGCAGTTAAGATTGGAAGAAGTAAGGAAATTAGTCATGTGTCACACTTTAATGGAAGGAAGTATATTTTTCCATCTTGGATTACTTTATTCAGCTTGTTTTTAAATCATCTTGGATCTTGATTTGATGCATAAGATTTTGAAGTGGTAAACTTAACCTGGAAGGACTTTTTTTTAGACATAATTTTGTTTATATTGGTTGCCACCAACAAACCAACAAAAGGATTGCCTTTGGAAAATTGAAAACTTCTTTGAACAATATCTAATTTCTCCCTTATATTAAAAATCCTTGTTGTTTTTTGTCTTTTTAAACACTAGCGGCTTTTTCATTGATATTTTTATATAAAATACTAGAGTCTAAGAGGGAAAAAAATTGAGGATAACCCATAGGGCAAAGGAAACTTACCTGATGAGTAAAGCAGACAGCAACATTTTGCATATAAAGAATTATAAAAGAGGAATAGTGCAAAGAGTATCATGAAAGAAATATATGACCAGAAAGATGGCCAGACAATTAAAGAAGCAACTAATAGAAAGCTTACCAAAAAAGGGACTTGCAGGCCTAAAATTCTGCTGTCAAAGAATTTAATTTGGTTTTAACACTAGCATAAGCAAACATTCACTAATAAATTCATTCAAAAATCAAACATTTGAAAAAAATTTAAAAAAATCAAACATTTGGTTGATTAATTGGTTATTCCCTTTTGTTCTTGAAGATCACTATGTTGGAGTTAGGCTACAGTGTGTCCCAACTATGGCTGATTGTACCAAAATGAGCTCAGAAGGCTCCACCAATAGTTAGATAAAAATTGTTCACTTGAATAATTGAAGGGGAGATGTCTTTAAATTTTCTTATTTCATATGTCTTTTGAGCTATTGCAATTCTCCTTCATTCATAGAACATAGCACCTTTTTTGATTTCACCGTGCCATGCTGGGCAGTCTTTATATCTTCCTTGTCTCACAATTAGTTCCAAAATTCTTCAGAGAGAATTAGAGAATGTCATATAATTTCTGAAGATTTACCTTGTGTGAAAAAATAAATTTTAGGCAAATGTAAATTTGGTATTTGAACTATGAGGTTAGTCTATAGAGTCATAGAGTTTGAATGCTTAAAAGTTTAGATCAAGAAAGGACCTCAGTGCTTTTTCCTATCAGAGAAACACTCTTCAAAGTGTTTCTTCTCTTTCATTTTTTTTCCTATATATTTTATTTTATTTTTTCATTTATATTTATTTTTTCATTTATATTTATTTTTAATTGCTATTTTTTCCAAATACATATTATGAAAGTTTTTCAACACCCATTCATCTGCATATGTATATTTTAAGTTGCAAAATTTCCTTTTAATCTCCCTACCGCCCTCCCCGAGCAACAATGTCAGATTAAGATTGTACATACACAATTGTTTTAAACATATTTACAGAGAAATCATTTTCAGTATGAGAAATTAGAATTAAGGGAAAGAGTATATAAGAGATTTTTTTTAAAAAGTGGATGTAGTATTCATCAGATTCTGAAAGGTTTTTTTTTTTTTGGTGTGTTTTTGTTTTGTTTTGTTCTTCTTGCTCTGGATGGGGACAGCATTGTCCACAGGCAGTCTAATATAATTGTCCTAGCTCTCTAAACTGCTGAGAGGAGTTGCTTCCATCAAGGTTGATCATCTCACAATGTAGTTGTTAATATGTACATTGCTCTCTTGGTTCGGCTCCCTTTGCTCAGCATCAGATCCCTTAAGTCATTCCATATTTCTCTAGAGTCCAACTATTTATGGTTTCATATAGAACAATAGTATTCCATAATATTCATGCACCATAACTTGTTTAGTCATTTCCAATTTGAAGAGCATCTTTCAATTTCCAGTTCTTTGTCACAACAAAAAGAGTTGCTATGAATATTTTGGAACTTGTAGACCTTTTCCCTCTTTTTATGGTTTCTTCTGTGTATAAGCCTTTGTTCTCCAGAAGGATTGGATCAGTTAAAAATCCCAAGAGCAATGCATTAATGTCTCAATCATTTTCCCTTTTCCTTTTCTCATCTTGGCTAACCTGATAGTTGTGAGTTAATACTTCATTGTTTGCTTTGATTTGCATTTCTCTCATCAGTAACATTGTGAAGCATTTTATATGCATATATATATATATATATATATATATATAACTTTAATTTCTTCATTTGAATACTGACTGTTCATATCCTTTAATCCTTGTCAAATTTGAAATGACTTGTAACCTTATAAATTTAATGCAATTCTCTATATATTTTAGAAATGATACCTTCATCAGAACTCCTAGTTTTGAAGATTGTTTCCCATATTTCTGCTTTCTATTGTATTTTGATAGCAACAAAAGGTCAAGAATAGCAAGGGAACTGATGACAAAAAATGTAAGTGATGATGCTTAGTTCTACAAGATCTAAAATTATACTAGAAAGCAGCATCAAAACTGCCTGTTACATGCTAAGAAATAGAGTGGATTAGGACAGGTTCAAGGTAAATGACTACAGCAATTTTGTTGCTCCAGATAAATTATTTTACTATTTTTCTAGCTTGGTAAAATAATTATTTTGAAGTTTGATTAGTATGGCACTGAATAAGTAATTTAATTTGGTAGTATTATATTAGATCAACCTAACCATGAACATTTGACATTTTTCCAATTATTTAGATCACACTTTATTTGGGTTAAAAGCTCTTTAAATTTGTGTTCGTTAAATTTCTGGGTTTGTCATGGGAGATAGATTCCCAAGTAATTAATTTTGTCTATAGTTATTTTAAGTGGAATTTCTTTTTCTATCTCTTGCTCTTGGGCTTTTGTTATTCATATATAGAAATGTTAATGATTTTATGGGTTTATTTTATGTCCTGCTACCTTGCTGAATTTGTTCATAGTTTCAAGGAGTGTTTTTAGATGATTTTCTCCGGTTCTCTAAATATAATATTACATCATCTGCAAATAATGAAAACTTTGCTTCCTTGTAGCCTATTCTGATTCCTTCAATTTCTTTTTCTTCTCTTATTGTTACAGCTAGCATTCCTAATTCTAATTTTTGAATAGTAACGATGATAATGGGCATGCTTGTTTCACCCCTGATTTTATTGGAAATGTTCCAAGTTTATTCTCATTAAATATAATATTTCTTGATGGTTTTAGATAGATACTATTTATTATTTTAAGGAATACTCCATTTATTCCTAAACTTTCCAGTTGTTTTTTAAAAATTTTGTTTATTTAATGCAACAGGTTTAAGTGACTTGCCCAAGATCACACAGCTAGGTAATTATTAAGTGTCTGAGGCTAGGTTTGAACTCAGGTTCACCTGACTCGAGGGCTGGTGCTCTGTCTACTGTACCCCCAGCTGCCCAACTTTCTGGTATTTTTAATAGTAACGGATATTGTATTATATGAAAGGATTTTTCTGTATCTATTGAGATAATCACATGATTTCTCTTGGTTTTGCTATTGATATGTTTAATTATGTTGAGTGCTTTCCTAATGTTGAACCATCCATGCCTACCTAATATAAATTCTACTTGATCAAGGTGTATTATCCTATTAATAACTTGCTGTAATCTCATTGCTAATATTTTATTTAAGATTTTTACATCATTATTCAATAGGGAGATTGTCCATAACTTTCTTTGTCTGTTTTGGTCCTTCCTGATTTAGGTATTAGGACGCGTTGGTGTCATAAAATGAATTTGGTAGAACTTTTTTTTTAACTATTTTATGTAGAATAGAAACTAATTGTTCCTTAAATGTTTAGTAGAATTCACTTGTAAATTCATCTGGAAGTGGAGACTTTTTTTTACATAATTTATTGATGTTTTCTTCTGTTTCTTTTTCTGAAATGGGGTTATTTAAGTAATTTTATTTCCTTTTCTGTTAATCTGGGAAAATTCTGTACCCATTTTGACCTTATTTTGGTATAGGGTGTGAGACATGGGTCAATGCATAGTTTTGCCATACTATTTTCTAGTTTTCCCGACAATTTTTGTCAAGTGCTAAGTTCTTATCCCAGAAGTTAATGTCTTTAGGTTTGTCAGACAGTAGATTACTGTAGTCATTTACTGCTGTTTCTTTTGAACCTATCCTAATCCACTGATAGATTAGTCTTATTTCTTAACCAGTACAAGGTAGTTTTGATGGCTGTTGCTTTATAGTATAGTTTTGCATCTGATAGAGTTAGGTCACCTTCCTTTATAATTTTGTTTGAACAGTTCTCTTGCTATTCTTGTCCTTTTATTGCTCTGATGAATTTTATTTATATTTTTTATAGTTTGATAAAGTAGTTATTTGGTGGTTTGGCTGGTATGGCACTAAATAAGTAATTTAATTTTGGTAGAATTGTCATTTTTATTATATTAGTTCAACCTAACCAAGATCAATTGACATTTTTCCAATTGTTCATATGTGTGAGAAGTCCTTTGTAATTGTGCTCATATGGTTTCTGGACTTGTCTTGGGAGGTTGATCCCCAACTATTTAATGTTGTCAACAGTTTCTTTAAATGGAATTTCTCTTTCTATCTCTCACTCTTGGGCTTTGTTGTTCATAGATAGAAATGCTGATGATTAATGTGGGTTTATTTTATATTCTGCTACTTTGCTGAATTTTTTAATTGCTTTATCTTCACAGTGTTTTTAAGACAGTTTAAATGGGAGATTCAATTTCCTGACATAGAACTTGCAGACTGTTCAGGATGCACTGATTTACAACAATGAAGTCAGCACAATGGCTCATTAGACGTTCAGTTTGGTAGACAGTCTAATATCTTTTCTCTCTCACACTTTGCTTTGTAGTCTCCTAACATTTATTATGCAACAAAATACATATCATGGTATATTATAGGTAAATTTTGAAAATAAATATCATCAATAAAATGAAATACATTAATTCTTAAATCACTCATGTAGTATGTCACATTTATATATAGATAATTTCTGCCTCCTTAATTTAACCCCTCCCTCAACAAAAGTTTCTCCTACAAAACTCTAATAGCAGTTGACACACATACACACATACATGATTGTATATGTAATATATGTATCCACAAAACATATATAAATATGATCTACATGTCTATATATGCATGCATTATTCTTATATATTTATGCATTTATAACCATAGACACTGAATATACCATACACTTATTTAAATTTTCCTATATTCCTATATATGTCTTGCAAAACTAACCATATACATTCAAAAACAAACACAAAAATTCTTATAGGATGGCTGAAGGAGAATTTTCTTATTGATGAAGGAAATTAACTTACTATTTATGAAAATATAGGCCTTTAATAATTCAAAATCACAGATTATTATATTTTTTGCTGTTTGGGATTATTTGGATTGCAGACACCTTCCATTATCATTGGCAAAATGAAAACTGAAAATAAGCATATCCCATGTAATTTGGTTTATTGAAGTCATGGATTGTCTTTCTAAATTAAGCAATTCTAATACAATTTTAAAATGAATTTTACCCAAAGTATGATTATATGCTCTGTTATTTTGCTACATCCTATATTCCAGAGTTTGATGTCTTAAGATAAAAGCTTTATAAAAATTGGATGATGCTACAATTTTTTTTACTTTGCTTCTAAATCTTTGGTATTATTCTTAATAGTTAAAAATAATTTTGACAAATGTTTGCTGTCTTAGTTTCTCAGTTCTTCTTCATCTTGTAAAGAAGGGAAATATAATAAAATATATAAAATTAAAATAATAAAAAGCCTATTCTTTTCAGGAAGAAATACAAAATAGTTATTTTAATTCCCTCTGCTTTTTCTTTCTTTTCTTAAACAAACGTACACTGGCAATACCTATTCAAATTTATTATAACTACCTGTCTATAGTCAGGTGGAGTATCAAACTAAATGTATTGTTAATGAAACTCATTTATAATCTTCTTGATTCTAGTACTTTCCCCACACTGAATATTTTCTTTAAAAGAAAACTCACATAATTGTACAGGTGATAATGCCCACTTCCATAATATCTTCTGTTCTGAGTATGCTTTTCACAGCAGTTATTTTTAAAATGTTATAAAAATCTATGATGATTATTTCTTGATATAATAGATTCTTTTTATTGGAAAGGACCCTAATAGTAATTTAGTTTAACTTTCTTCTGCCTTCTTCTGCAGTGCAGGAATATTTTCTATGATAACCTCAAACAAATGAAAAATATCTAGGAAAAAACTAGTGAGAGAATACAATTAATTGTTTTACAGGTAATTTCATTGTTAGATAAATATAACTATAAAAATATTTATTGTATTGAGTCCCAAACTCCCTCTTTATATATAACTTTCCTATAGCATGTGATAATTGACTTCTAGTTTTTTCCTCTAAAACTTGGAGCACTGGAGTAGATGATCTCTAAATTCCTTTTTATCGCTAAATCATATGAGCAAAAGACTTGGTTAATCAAAAATTCTTGTGCACAATATTGAGAGAGAAGTTGACTCATTGAGTAAATGTAGAAGACATCTCAAACAAAACAAAACAAAACAAAAATCCCAAAACAAATGAGAAAAAATAAAACAGAAAGAACAAAGATAATTCCAAAACTTCATTGAGAAAATAATAAGTTACCTTATACTGCTAAGTAAAAATCTCAATTTATTCTTTGAAACTAGGTGGGATATCATGAGCAATTTTAATTGTTTTAAGAGAGATATTAAAAAAAATAAAGTTTAACCAGAAAAGGCAAGTAAGACAGTGACAAATATGGAAACCTTATTTTAAAAGAACTTACATCTTCCATTTTTTCTTTGAATTCTTCATGTATACTCACTCACTGTAGAAACATTGCAATCCCATAACAGCATTTCGTCATCCAGTTTTTCAAATAATGAGAACTCACTTAATTTTTAGTTCTTTGTTACCATAAAGAGTACTACTATCAATATTTTGATATTGCTTGTGGCTTTATCTAACTTGGAATAAATGTCCTGTTTTGTAATTACTAACTAATTATGGTTCTCTTGTCTTTCCAAAATGATATCCTGATCTGCTAGATCCTTTTATTGCTTTAGCAAGTGTTCATCATCATCCCCATCATCACTAGTATTTATAAAAGGATATAATGTCTATCTATAAAAAGATCACTATCCATCTATTTGTCTATGCATGTATCTATGTATCTATTTAATCTCTCCATCCATTCATCCGTCCATCCACCCATCTATCTGTCTGTCCATCTTTCTATATATCTACTAGTTATACTAGTCTGCTATATGGATGACATTGTACAAAGTCCTTTACAAATATTAATTAGAATGTTTTCATTCTAACAACAATATTGGGAAGGGGATACACTTTGAGAGATATACTTCTGAGAAAACCAAGATAAATGGGGCTAAGTGACTTGCTACTAGATTTGAATTCATTGTTCTGACTCTAGTTCCAGAGATTTATCTAATACACCATCTAGCTGAAATAACATCAGTAATTATGGCTTCTAACAATTTCTATAATATTAGTTGTTGTTCCCATCTATTTTTTTAATGTTGATAAATTTCTAGAGTTGTAAAGTGAAAACCCAAGACTCATTTTTATTTTTATTGGTCTATCATATGAAGCAGGTTTTTATTTACTTATTAATAGTATGCAATTGTTCTTTTGAAAGATATTTGTTGCTATTTTTTATCTTTTCTGTTGGAGGAGAGGTGGCTCTTGGTCTTTTGTATTTGCCCCAATTATTCAACTGTTTTGCATATCAGATTTTTCATTAATGAAACTTGATGCAAATATTTCCCCACTTTTCCATTTGTCTGCTGATTCTATACTCTCTGATATTATTTTTTAAATTTCATTTATGTATTTATTTTCATATTATTATAAATAGTCTTGCTGTAAAGGTAAAACATAATCCCTCCTCCCTCCACAAAGAGAAACCTCAAGAAAAATAGGGAGAGAAAAAAAAGTGTCCTTTAGTCTGTGTTCTGTTACCCTCAACTCTGCCTCTAAGATGGATCATATTCTTTTTAATAAGTTCATCAGAGAAGTTTCAATATTTTTTCCCACAGTTGTTATTGCTTCATCTTATTACTTCCCATTTATTCTCTCTCTCCTTTCACCTTATCCCTTGTCAAAAGTGTGTTGTATCTGACTACCCTGCCTTATAAAAACCTACAGCCCCCTCCTCTCCCCCTGTACCCATTCTTCCATCCCTTTCTTCTCCTTATTCCTCTAGGTTAGATACATTTCTATACCCTGTTGAGTCAGTATAATTATTTCCTCTCTTAGCCACTTCTGATGAGAATGAAGGTTCCCTCCTTCCGACTCACCTTACCCCCCCCACTTCTACTCCATTGCAATAGCTTTTACTTGGTTCTTTTACATGCAATATCTTAACCCATTCTTAATTCTCCTTTCCCTTACTCCCAGTATATTATTTTCTCACTGATAACCCCCATCTTTATAATATATCTTCATATTTAGCACCTCCTGTGCCTTGCCTACATTTGCCCCTTCAAAATGCTCTAATAAATGAAAATGTTCATATGAGTTATCAATATCATCTTCCCATGCAGGAATACAATCAATTCAGTATCATTAAATCCCTCATCATTTGCCCCTCCCATACATTCCTTTGTATACTTCCCATGAGTCCTTTACTTGAAGATCAAATTTTCTGTTCAGCTCTGGTTTTTCAACAGGAAAGTTCGGAAGTCCCCTATTTCATTGAATGTCCCTCTTTTGCCCTGAAAGAATCCATTCAGTTTTGCTGAGGAGTTGATTCTTGGTTGCAATCCAAGCTCTTCTGCCTCAAGAAAATCAATCCCTACAAACCCTTAAGGTAGATGTTGCCAAATTCTGTGTAATCCTTATTGTAGTTCCATGATATCTGAATTGTTTCTTTCTGGATGCTTGTAATGTTGTCTTTGACTTTGGCATTCTGCAATTTGTCCATAATGTTCCAGGGAGTTTTTATTTTGGGATCTCATTCAGGATGTGATTGGTAGATTCCTGCAATTTCTATTTCTACTTCAAGACAGTTTTCCTGGAGAATTTCTTTAAGGGACATCTAGGGAGGAGCCAAGGTGATAGCACAAAACTAATCTTTTCCCAGAGCCTGTCCTTAACAAAGAGAAATGAAACCTCTACTCTAACATTCACACTACAGATCCCACCAAGAAAAAGAGAAGATTCCAAGAAGTTTTCAACTGTAGACATTGTGGAGGATCTTCAGTGAAGATCTGTCTCCTTGGGGGGAAAGAGGAAGTAAAGTCCGGAGGGCAAGAGAGTGGGAAATGACAGCCTGACCTTTAGCCACAGTATAATCCAGGTCCTGATAGCTTAATAATAACAAAGGTCCCAGCAGCTAGATAGCAAGCCATCAGTGGGGATCCCAACCCTAAACAAATTCAGAACCCTGAAAACACTGGCATAAAAGACAGAACTGGATTGGGAACAATCCTCTGTTAAGTCAGAACCCAGACAAAGCAAAAACAGACAAAGCAAAAAAAAAAAAAAAAAAACTAAAAACCTCTGCAAACAAACAAGACCTGTACTCCATAGGCAACATGTTGGCCAACAACAAACCAGGGATCAGACCCTAGCTCCAGCAAAATAAAAGCTTGGATCTATACTCCATATACCCCAGGAGTAGAAGTAAAACAGAAAAGATGAACAAAAAAGCTAAAAGAGCACTCACTACAGAAAACTACTTTACAAAGATAAAAGCAATGCCATGTCTAAAGAAAAAAATAATGAAAAATTACTCATGGGGGAAGTATCAAAACGGTCTATAAATTGCATTTAAATATAAAAACTCATTGAATAATTTAAAAAAGAATTCAAAAACCAAAGAAGAGAGGAAGAAGAAAAATGGAAAAAAGAAATAAAAGGCATGCAGGAAAATTGTGAAAGTTGACCAAAGAAATCAACTCCATTAAAGGTAAAAATAACCAACTGGAAGCTAATTGAAGAAAAGAAAATTCTAAAAATTAGAATTGAACAATTATAAACCAATGAATCTACAAGACTGCAAGATTCCATCAAATAAAATAAAAAGGCTTGAAAAAAATTGAAGAAAATGTAAAGTACCTTCTAGGGAAAAACAAATGACCTAGGAAATAGACCCAGGACAGACAATCTACATATCATCAGACTACCAGAAAGCCTGGGACCAACAAAATAACCTGGAAAACATCATGCAGGAAATTATAAGGGAAAACTGACCAAATCTACTAGAACAAGATAACAATATAACCATTGAAAGAATTAACAGAACCCCTCCAGAAAGAGGGATAAAAACTCTGAGGGCTGTAATAGCCAAATTCCAGAACCCTCAAATAAAGGAGAGAATATTGCAAGCAGCTAAAAGTAAACAATAAAAATACAAAGAGAAAACAATCAGACTAACACAGGACCTATCAGCCTCAACATTGATGGATCAGAAGAATTGAAATGGAGAGCTAAGGACCTGGAATTACAATTCAAAATGTACTATCCTGTAAAATTCAGTATATACTGTCAGGGAAAAAGATGGGATGTTCAATTAAATACAAGATTTCAACAGAGGGAAGTAAAAAGGACATTTCCCTTGTATTACATCATACAACTGATACACCATCATTGGGAAAACATGAACTCTGAATTGTTTTCCGAATCTTAGGATTTGATTGCACTAAAACATCCATATCAAACATTATTCCAGACACCATTTATTTCTCTTTCAATTTACCACCACAATGAAACAAATTAGTCATTGAAAAACAAGATAACCTTCAAACAACAAAGATGATAAAATATGGAAATATTGAATATTGGAAGGGTTATAAGTCAGGAATGCTAATACATGGTGGATTTATGAATTGATCCAACCATTCTGGAAACAATTTAAAATTATTAGTGATAATCAAACTAGTAAGACCCTAAAACCCTGCAATTTTGAGTATGTTTGTCAAGAAGGTCAAGGACTGAAAGATTCTATATACATACATACATACATACAGATAATATATATATGTGTGTGTGGTGTGTGTGTGTGTGTGTGTGTTGTGTGTGTGTATTTTTTTATGGTAGAAAAAAATAGGAGACAAAATACATACCCTATTCATGAGGAATAGTGGAAGAAATTATTATACATAAATATTACATTATGAATGTATTACATTGATAAGAAATAGAAAGGAAAAGAAAATCAGAAAAGCATAGAAAGAGTTATATTAACTGAGGAAGAATTAGGGAAAACAAAACCAGGATAATACATAAAAAACTCTAATAATATACATGAAAACCTTATTAAAAGGGAATGAGACCAGTAATTTTAGTTTCATTGTCATGGAAATAAGAATCTAATCAGAATATAATTCAGAATCTACCAAATGTTGACATTATAGAACTTGGCTTGGTGCTTTTGAGTAAAAGCATTTGACACTTCAACTATTCCTTCCTGAGGAACTGTGATGAGAAGATGGCATTGTTGCTAAGATGGTTATGGGAATATTTGCTGCACTGATCAGATCATGTTTGGTAAGAGAGAGCCCAACTGCCCTCCAAATCCAATTTCCTTTTCCTGTAACTCTTAAGTCTGGGAAAGGAAACAGTTGTTATTAATTGCCTTATTCCTCTAAGGTTCTCTCTCAACTTCTTCCTAAAGAAAGTACAAGACAGGAAAAGTCAATCTTGGTTTTAGGAGTGCTTAGCAGACATCATCCACCCAGAGCCTCATGTTTTTTCTCCTCTTGGGTTTCCTATTCTTTTCTTTGATTTCACTTACCTCTTCTTGATTTAAAGGAATTAGTGCTTGCTAATCTGTCATGTGTTTAATGTTATCAGGGCCAACTTTTTGTTGTGTTGATTTCGGCTTTTATATCCACAACACTGTCTTGTACGTAGTAGGCATCGAATAAATGCTTGTTGACTTGACTTGAATAAATATGGATAAAAGAAAACAGATCAAGTTTTATCAAAAGACACAAGAAGGTATCAGAATAATGATCATCTCTCCATGGGAATTGAAAACCTTATGCTGTTGCTATAAATTAATCTTCAACCAGATCAAAGCAGGTATTATAGGGGGTTTAGTAGAAGCAGACAGAGATTAATAATTTAAAGTTAATTAAACTCTTTGATATGGTAAAACAATATTTTTGTGCCAGGCAGAATCTTACATGCATTTCTATATGTACCATGTAGGCTCTCTACTGGATCCTTTTCAGGTGAATACTCTTGATTATGCCAGACTCTTGGCTAAGTGCTAGAGATAGGAAAGGAAAAAGTCCTTTCTCTCAAGATCAGAATCAAATGGCTGAAATAATATGCAAACAACTTTGTACAAACAAGGTATGTAGAGCAAATGACCTACAGAGAGAAGACACACCCTTCCGATTTACAATAGGTGGTAGTGTCAGCAGCAGCAGCAGCAGCAGCAGCAGCAGCAGCAGCAGCATAAAAACTAATATTTAAATAGCATTTCCTTTATGCCACCAACTGCACTGAGCACTTTACAATAATTATCTCACTTGTTCCTCCCCATAACAATGAGATTATCAGGGTAGCTAGGTGGCGCAGTGGATAAAGCACTGGCCCAGGAATCAGGAGTAGCTGGGTTCAAATCCACTCTCAGACACTTAATAATTACCTAGCTGTGTGGCCTTGGGCAAGCTACTTAACTCCATTTGCCTTGCAAAAACCTAAAAAACAAAAACAAAAAAATGAGATTATCCTTATTTTACAGATGAGGAAACTGAGGCAGAGACTAATGGCTTCCCCATGTCACACAGCTTGTAAACATCAGAGATGGAATTTGAATTCAGTCTTCCTGTCTCCAAACCTGGAGCATTTTCCCCTGCACCACCTAACTTGCCTATACCTCTCAAAGATATCTATATTATATTTAGGGACACCCTCACCCAACATACATACATACATACATACATACATACATACATATGAACAGAAACACATAAAGACATTTGTAAAATATGCACATATTTACATACATTTGAAAACAGGTGGAGTAATAAATTATATACTAGTAGGTGTCTCTCCTAATTGTAAGAATGCAGAGGATGAAATACATTTCTTTGAGGAAATTGCAGATACTAAATGTTGTATACACTAGTAATTTGGTTACTATTTTTATTTTGGTTGACACATTTTCTTTATTACTGGGACAGTTCCTAGGCTGGGGATTATATGTTTCAGAAAATGACTACTACATAAAAAAACCAAAAGGCATGAATAAATTTTTTTAAAAAAGAAAATAAGGACACCAAACAATAATCAAATGAGCTCAAAATTAAAAGTCATATAGTCAACTAAAGAAAATGCTTGAAGATTCATTATTTTTTAAGTGCTTGCATCATTAGGTATGATCCTTTTGTTTGCTTCCTATAATGTTTTCTTCCTATAACCTATAAGCAAACACCAGGACATTCAAAGAAAGGAAGAATTTAGTATTAAAGTCAGTATTAGAATTAATTAGTTTTAAAAGCAGGGGTGATTCTCAAAATGCTAGGTCCAAAATTTAACAGAAGTCCTTATTACTAGGGTAGAGTGAAATAAAATAATAATTAAAAAAATACTTAATGACTATTCCTCTCCAGGGCCATATTGTTTTTCTGTATTTTTTTTCCTTTCAAAAAATGAATAGTTCTTGTGGATAGAAAGTTAAGAAGTGGAGAAGTGCTAGATTTGGAGTCAAAGGACCTGATTTTAAATATCACTTCTGCTATTATCTATGTAATCGCAGGCTAGGTTAAATCATCTCTCTTAGGATTTAATTTCATCTTTTAAGTAAGATAGTTGGAATACATAATCTCTAAGGTACCTTTCTTCCATTTATACTTTTTTTGATCCCTTGAAATCTGTCTATCTCATTATTCAACTGAAATGACAACAAAAATTGACAACAAATTGCCAATAGGCTCAGTCATTCAGTCAACTGGCTTTTGAATAATTCTCAGTTTCCTTGTTTTTCTCTACTGCCACAGTTGACAATCTTTAGTTATTTATATTCAACAAAGAAATTGAAAGAATTTTAAAATAAAAATATAGAATTATGAGGAAGGTACATTATAGCTAAAATATGGAGCTTCCAAGTAAAAGAAAAAAAAACACTGCAAGCAGTTGGAAAGAATTCAAATTTTAAGAAGCTACAGTTAAGCATCACATCAAACAGCTACCATCATAAAAGACTGGAAAGCTTAGAGTATGGAATTTATAAAAGCAAAAGATTTCACCTTACAACCAATAGCTCACCCAGAAAAACTAAGTATGACCCTACAGGGATGGATCTTTAATGAAATAGAGAATTTCCAAGCATTACTCATTAAAAGACCAGAGCTGGTAGAAACTTTGAATTCAACGACAGGAGTCAAGAAAAAAGCAAAAAAGATAAAAATTAGTGATAAATATCATAAATGTATTAGACAAAGATAAAGACAAAAACTTCTAAATTTTAATATTGATCAGGAGTCTCAACAGGAGTCTAAAAATACAGAGGGCCTGAGAGTAATTTTGAATTCTAGAAGTAAAGGGAAATGGATATACTTACTAGGGTAGGGATGGGGAGAAAATGAAAGGTGATGAAAATGTTCTCACATAATCATAGAGCACAAATAGAAAACTATAGAAATGAGGTGGGTAATACTTGAATTTCACTTTCATCTTAACTAGTCAAAGGAAGGAAGAATATATACAAATAGTTGCTTACAAACAAACATTTTGAATCAAGAGGGAAACAGGAAGGAAAAAAAATAATAAAAAAGGAGGGGATATGAGGAAAAGTCCCTTAGTCCTAAGGAAAACAAATTATAACTATAAAAGAAGGATTTATAAAGAAAGAGAGAAAAGATTAAAACCAATGAATGAGTTCTGGGTAAGGGAAAAGAAAAGGGGAAAAGAAAAAGAAGCAGAATGCATCAAATCCATAAAACTGACATTAAGTACACTCTCACCACTTTCTTTATAATAAGGGGACAGAAAACAAGAGTAGCTAAAGTATAAGCAAATTGGATGAACAAAAATATACAATTATGATTCCAGATTTAAATGAGATGAACTCCTCCATAAAATAGAAGAGGATAGTAGAAAGGATTAGAAAAGAAATTCTAACAATTTTTTTAAACACTTGAAACAAGAAGCACAAAGAGTCAAAGAAGGAGTTAGATAAAAATATATTATGCTTCAGTTAAAGTAAAAAAGTCAAGGATAGTAATCAAGATTTTAGCAAACTTAATTAAAAGTTAAATAGGAAAACTGCACTACTTTTAAAAAAGCATCATAGATAATAAAATAATATCAATTCTAAACCTATGTGAACCAAATGACATCAGAGCCAAATAAATTTAACTAAAATCAACTAAAAACTAAACTTAAAAATGAACAAAAATTGAGGACTTGCATAAAATTCTAGAGAAATTAGATTTATTAGGCCTTTGGGGATTACTGAATGGCAATAGAAAAGAGTATACTTATTTCTCAACTCTGTATGACACCTTTACAAAAATTGTTCATATATTAAGGTATAAGATCCTCATAAACAAATACAAAAAAAAGCAGTATTGTTAAATACTTCTTCTATAGCATACATTGCAATAAAATTATATTTATTATTTTTTTTTTTAGGTTTTTGCAAGATAAATGGGGTTAAGTGTCTTGCCAGGCCAAACAGCTAGGTAATTATTAAGTGTCTGAAGCCAAATTTGAACTCAGGTAGTCCTGACTCCAGGGCCTGTGTCCTATCCACTGTGCTACCTAGCCACCCCTAAAATTATATTTAATAAAGAATTTAAAAAATACTGAAAGGATGATTGAAATTTAACTGAAAATTATTTGACTATCTTAAAGAATGAGGTCAAAGAAGCAACTGATATTTTCATTAAAGATAATGACAAAAAATAGAACAGATTAATGATTTAGGAATGGGACTAAAAAATGGGAAAAATCAAATAATTAAATCCCACAATTAAAGACTAAAATCAAAGGCAAAATTAACAAAATTGAAAGCAAAAAACCTCATTGAATTAATAAATAAAACTAGGAGTTGGCTTTTGAAAAAGTCAATAAAATAAACCATTAGTTAATTTGATTTTTAAAAAAGAAATCAAATGACTACCATCAAAATGTAAAGGTCTATTGATAAACTATGAACAAATAAAAAATTATTAGAAATTATTTCACTCAATTCTATGTTAATAAAACTGAGACTCTAAACAAAACACATAAACTTTAACAAAAATGTAAAATATAAAAAATTAGAGGACTTAATCTCAGAAAAAAAGAAACTTAATAAATCATAAATGAGCTTCCAAAGGAGGAAAGAAAAAGAAAATTCTGGGACCATATTGATTTATGAATTAATTTTTTCAAATATTCAAAGAATAAAACAATTATAATACTATAAAATCTGTTTGAAAAAATTTTTAAAAATAAATTCTATCAAAATCTTACTATGATACAAATATTATCTTTATATCCAAAACCAGGAAAAGTCTAAGAAGAAAAGAAAATGAAACACTAATCATATACCTAATGAATATTTATGAAATTTTTTAAATAAAATATTAGCAAGTAGACTAGAATTTCACGAATGTTACACATAATTGATTTATGTCAGTAATATAGGGCTTGTTCAGTTTTAATTAGGAAAACTAAAACAATAAGAACAAAAGTCATATGATTATATAGATACTACAAAAGTTTTTGATATAATACAATGCTATTCATGTTTTTTTAAAACACACCCTAAATAGAGTAAAAATAAAAAGATGTTCCCTATGACAACAAATCTCTAACAAAACAAAAAACCAACATTATCTGTTATGCCATTATATATTATATGCCTTTCAAAAGACATCATGGAATAAATAAGAATGTCCATGATCATTATTACTTTTCAATATAAATGCTAGAAATATTAGCAATGGTTCCCTGAGGGAATAAGGATAAACAAAGAGGAAAGAAAATTATTGGTTTTGGGATACGATATGATGAAAATTAGAGAGATAATTGAAAACATTTTCAGCAACTACTTCAGAAAAATTTCTGGATGTAAAATAAACCCCTATAGATCATCATAACATTTAGGGAGATATATAAAGAATGTCCATTTAAAATAACTACATAAAGTATAAAATGTTTAGGAGTCCAATTTGCCAAGACACAAAAACTGTATGAAAATAACTACCAAAAACTGTTTATACAAATAACACATCTAAATAATTAAAGAAGCATTGATTATTAAGAGATTGAACCAACATAATAAAAATGACAAAATTGCCTAAATTAACGTATTCATTCAGTGCCATAATAATCAAATTTCCTCAAGGATTACTTTATAGACATAGGAAAAATAACAAGAAAATTAATTTGGAGGAATATAGTATTAAGGAGATTCTTAAGAAGAATTTTTCAAAGGAAATAAAAAAATGAAAAAGAAGAGGGTCATGCCAGAGGAGTACTGACTCTGATCAGAGGATCTATTTTCAAATCCTGCCAATCAACTACTTATTATATGATCTAAGCACAGATCCTCTGATTAAGTAATATTCCTTTCAGCTCATATGATTTGATGTTCTCTAAGTTTCCTTCAGTCACTAAGTTCTATGATCCTGGTTCTGACAGAATGATGATTTTGTTTTCTAATCTTTCAAGAAAAATTCAGTGTTGCTATTTTCATATTTCTGGTACCTGCCCCCTAAAATCCCCTGGGAAGAGAACTATCTTAGGTGTTCATAAATATGAATGTCTATATAGGTGGCACAGAAGATAAAAACACTGGGCTAGGAATCAGGAAGACTCATCTTCATGATGTGTCTGTATTACAAAGCAATTATCATCAAAACAATTTGGTACTAGTGAAGAAAGAGAGAAGATGATCAGTATACAAGATCGGATATATAACAAATTCTACTTCATACTCATCACAGTTACAAGTTGAAAAAAATGACAAATGTTGGAGAGACTGTGAGAAAACAGCTACACTGATACCTTGAATATAGTGATGATAATATCTGTCCTTCATTTTGGAAGAAGTTCATGATATCAGGGAAGTGATGACATGACAAGCTCATGAATTAGATTTGAGTGAGGGGCTGCTGTACCAAATCATCAGTCTTACTTTCTCCTCCTAGGATCCAAGGACTAGATATGAAAAAGGATGACTGGAGATGACTCTGAATGTGAGACTTGCCCAAGGCCATACAACTAATAAGTATCAAGTATCTGAGGCTGGATTCAAACTCCATCCTCCTGATTCTAAGACCAGTGCTCTGACCACTGTGCAACCCAGTTGCTTCTTCTTGAATATGGTATTTGCTTAATAAATGCAAATGTTTGTTACATTTGGTGAACTGTTAGGTGAAGCTGTAAACTGGGTCAAGTCATTCTGAAAGCAATTTGGAACTATGTCCAAAAAGCTATAAATCTGTGCACACCCACTGACCCAGTGACCCTCTAGGACTATGCACCAAAGAGATTGGGGAAAGAGGAAAGGAATCATATGTACAAATTATTTCTACCAGCATTTTTTGTTTATCTGTTTTTGTTTTTCAGTGACAAAGTATAAGAAAATGAAGGGGGGTGCCTATTAATTGGGGAATGACTGAACAAGTTTTAGACTTTTAAAGCCACTTTATTAATTAATCCCTTCCTAAATTTCCAGTTTTCTTCCTCCTAGCTCCCCTCCACATTCTCTTAGATCCCATGACACTGAGCTCCTTGCTAATCTTTGAACACAATACTCTTATCTCCCAAATCAAGAATTTTTACTCCATACCTCAAAGTCTCTTCTTCATCTCTATCTCCTAGCTTTCATCAAATCTAATTAACATCCCATTTTTTTCAAAAAAGCCTTTCTCAGTTCTCTTTAATCTTAGTGCCCTCCCCAATAAGACTATCTCCACTTTATCCTTTATAAATAGAAGGGATTTATTTTTGTACATAGTTCTTTGCATGTTTTCTCCTCCATTAGACTTTGAGCTCCTTGAAAGAAGGAACTGCCTTTTTGCCTTTCTTTGTATTTCCAGCTCTTAGTCCAGAGCCTAGTATATAGTCAGCATTTAATATTTATTGACAGACTGAAACAAAGTCTCCCCATATAAAGAGGGGAAAGAGAAACTCCACAGTATATATGAAAATGCACATCAGTTTCTGACTGTGTCAAAAATATTTTTCCATCATGTTACAGGGGTTGATTTTTTCAAGTTATATATAGAATCATATATGGAGAACTGGAATCTCTTTTTGCTTACATTCTGTTTTGTAAATTCATATTGATCTAGTTAAAGATTAAATCTAAGTAAAGGTGAGAACAGGTACTGTTTGGTTTTTTTGCATCCCTAGTATGTAGAAAATTACCTTGCAAATATTAGTTGTTTAATAAATTCCAATTGGCTAATAGACTAATTAGAATTCTTTAAGAAATGGATGAAGGTGGTTTTAGAAAATACTGATTAGGCTTAAATGAACTGATATCAAGAAAAGTGAGCAAAACCAGAATATACAATAACAATAGTATCATAAAGACAAATAACTTTGAAAGACTCTAGAAATTTTGATCAACTCAGTGATCAATCATAATTCCATATGAATCATGATTAAACATGTCACCCACATGCTGACAGAGAAGTTATGGACTCATGTGTTTTCAAATCCTGCCAATCAACTACTTACTATATGATTTAAGCAAAGTCACTTTCTGGATGTGATCAATGTGGGAATTTTTTTGCATGACTACATATGTTTGTTTTGTTTGGCTTTTTAGATTTTTGCAAGGCAAATGGGGTTAAGTGGCTTGCCCAAGGCCACAGGGCTAGGTAATTATTAAGTGTCTGAGACCAGATTTGAACCCAGGTACTCCTGACTCCAAGGCTGGTGCTTTATCCACTACGCCACCTAGCCACCCCAACTACATATGTTTGTAACAGGTTTTCTTTTTCTTTCTTTTCAGGAGGAGTGAAGAAGGTGAGAGGAATGCAGATTTTCATTGACTGAACAAAATAAAATTTAATTTAAAAAAACCAAACAGCTAATTACCAGAACTTTTAATGCTACTTATTAATTAATTGTATGATGTTGGACAAGTAATTTCACAACTCTGGATATCATTTTTCCTAATTATAAAAATGGATAAGTTGAACTATGAAGTTAAAGAGGCAGCACTGACTTCAATCAGAGGATCTGTTTTCAAATTCTGTAAATCACCTACTAGTTATGCAATCTAAGCAAAGCCACTTAATCTCTCTAAACGTCATTTTCCCCATTTGTAAAATGAAGAGATTGGACTAGATGACCTTTAATGTTCCTTCCAGTTCTCCATATACAATTCTATGTTTTCAAAGTTTCCTTCAGGCACAAAATCCTATGATCCTGATACTGATGGAGTAATGATTTTGTTGTTTTAATCTTTCATGGAAAACTCAGTGTTGCTATTTTCATATTTCTGTTACTTGCCCCTAAAATTCCCTGGGAAGAGAACATCTTAAGAGTTTATAGAAATATAATTCTCTCTAGGTGGAACAACTGATAGAACACTGGGCTAGGAATCAGGAAGACTCATCTTTCTGAAATTAAATCTGGCCCTAGACAATGACTAGCTGTGTGACCCTGGGGAAGTCATGTAACCCTGTTTGCCTCAGTTTCCTCATTTGTAAAATGAGTTGGAGAAGTAAATGACAAACTCCGCCAATATCCCTGCCAAGAAAATCCCAAATGGTGTCAACAAAGAGTTGGGTTACAATGGACCTGAACTTAACAACATTTATGTGTATTTGTTGTTATCCTTAAATTATATCTATTATAAATTTATTCATATAAGTACATATACATCCATATAAACATAAATGTTATGTGTATTTGATTTTTAAAACAGCATATATGCATAGGTTTTACATATTGAATGTCATGAATGTCTATCTTATTAATCACAAACAACAAAAATTTTTATAAAGAAATGGGATTTTCCTTTTATTTAAAGCTGTTTTTCAGTCCGTTTTCTGAACATAAGAATAAACTGGATAAATACTGTCATGTGAGAAAGCTACCATTTCTAGACTTATAAGTAAATGAGCTAATATTTGTGAAGAAGAAAAACTTTATAAATATACTTTCTTTTATTGTACTGGCAAAAGGTCCTCAAATTTTATTTCTACTTTAGACTATTGGCCTATGTCATGAGCTCCTCCCCATAGAGTGCAATTTAAGATACACTTATAAAAGTTAATGATTTGACCAATCTATTGTTACAAGGGTTAGCACTAAAAGGAGTAAATTTTATAATTTTGTTACAGTTCCCTCTCTCCAGTTCTCTAAAAGCATTCATTACTCTTGGAACAAGGAGAATGATATGGGTACTATATAGCAAGTCAAAAAAATTCCTGAGTTGAAGCCATGACTGCAAAGATGCAAGTTGACAGAGCAAAAATATAATACAAAAATAGACTGACTCCACTTCTATGAAATCATTTAACTTGAGAAAGCTAGTTCTGAATATATACTTCCCTCTGTTGGAAGAGCAGGTTTTCCCAGGAACTGGTGAAACAGCCTGGGATTTTCTCTTTATTCTGTCTCTAATTGGCTTCATTGGTCTCTGCTATACCTGGTAGACAGAAAGATCCTAATGGACAGGGATAATTTTTTTCTTTGCTCATTTCAGTATAGAGACTGGCGCACAGTGTACATTTAATAAATTCTTGTTGAATTGAATCAAATTTACAGACCCACCTTAACCTTGATGCCCCCACTCACAATCATATTACAAACAGGCAGGAAGACAAAACATTGTTCAGGAAACACACACACACACACACACACACACACACACACACACACACACTCCTGATGGCAGAGACTTTTCACCATCAAGGAGAGGGATAACATACAAACCTATAGGCTGACCATAGGTGATTGAGTCACATTGTGGCATGGCAGGCAGAGTCAGTCATCTATAAATATATCAGTGCATTAGTGCCAGGAAAGGAAAGGGAAAGCCAGCAGCTGCAAGAAAAATATACTAAATACTGGGAATTAGATTGATTCAGACAGATGGTTAAGTTTTCCCACTGCTTTGCATTTTAACTTCCTGATCTGGTCCTGATTTCCAGCAAAGAATCCTGGTTCTTGCAGCTGGTCTTTCCACTCGTCTCAGTCCCTTTTGTTTAGGGACCACAGCTATTAATACTATACTGACTGGTTCAGAGTTGCTGTCTTCTGCCACTGCCCTTCTCTCCCAACTTCTCCCCTAATGTGCACCTATTCACTGGCATTTGTCAGTCCTGTCTTAAGCAGGATGTGGAAGTTTTTATCCCTCAAGTATCTGTGATAGATTCTGCCATAGATATATCCCTACACACCAAAGACAATCCCATTGGGAATAGACTTGAAGCTGGAAAGGCACCTTAATAGGTTGTCTGATCCAAGTTCCTTGTTTAGCAGATGAAGAAAGAGTAATAGCTAATACATCATTTTAATGTTTTGCCAAGTGCTTTTCACATGTCATCTCATTTGGGCTTCTCATCAACCCTGAGAGATTGTGATTGTTATGCTGTTGTTTTCAGTGATATCCCCATTTGGGGTTTTCTTGGCAGAGATACTGAGTGGCAGAGAGACATAGCTAGTGTTTGAGGTCAGATTTGAATTCAGGAAGAGGTGTCTTCCTGACTCCAAACTGTACCACCAAACTGTACTGTGAGATAAGAGATTTTATTACCCCCATTTTGCAGATGAACACACTGACGTTAAAAGCAAGTAAGTTCAGGGTCATACAACTAGTAAATGTCTGGATTGAATTTGTCTTCCTAACTCAAGGAAAAGTTGAAGGTGCTATCTACATGGGTTGAGACAATCTTGGCTCACTTGGGAGTTCCCTACACTAAAGAAATTACAAGCCCAATCTCTAGCCCTTAATATGGCCACCAAGAGGCAGTCTAAATCATGGTACTCCTTCTATTAGGCCAGGACCCACTGGCCACATGCAGCTAGCAGTACAATTTTATGTGGGCCTCTGTGGGTTTACTAAATGCTATAGAAAATTAAGCTGAACTACTGCAGAGCTCTCACTAAAATGGCAAATCAAAATATATTGTCTATTGTTTCAATAAAAACTTAAAAGTAAGATTGGACAGCCCTGTGTGACAAGGCAAATGGTTGAAACTGGCAGTATGGGATAAAGGATAGACTATGAGACTGGGACATAGTTCATATTTGACCTCTGATATTAGCTATGTGATAATAGGCAATTCACTTAACCTCTCACAGAAATGAAATTAGAGGAGGGAAGGACTTTGAAAGTTATCTAACCCAACCCTTTCATTTTATTGAAGAACAGACTGAGAGTCAGAGAAGCTAAGGTCAAAGTTATACAAGCTACACAGTAATAAAAAGTTACCCAACATTTCAAATCAGATTGTCTGATACCAAATTCTTCCCAGTATGCTAGTCATATAGAGGGAAAGAATTTTTGTTTTGATGTCTGACATTTCTGCAAAAGCTGGCAAGTCTTTTCAAAGGAAAAATGGGAGTACTCAAAACCTAGCCTAGGAGTACATTAGAGTCCCTTCAACAAAACTACTGCAATCCACCTTTTCTGGGAAGAGTTCAACTACTTATTCTGGACAAGGGGAGAGGAGAAATGAGGAAGGTAGAAGAAGAAACATATCATTTCCTTCCTCTTTCTTCCTTAATGTAATTATCTCACATATATGTAAATGGTAAGGGATGGCCAAAAGGGGGAAAAATAATGTTAATTTTGTTTATGGTCCATGAGTCCTTTGCATTCTCTGTATTTTCTGTGGGGTAAAATATAGTCTTGAACCTGACTCATAAAGAAAAATGATGAACATGTGTGTGTGTGTGTTACAGACCTAGACATGTTAGCGAGATAAAAACCATTTATTAAACATTCTAAGCCTTAGATATGAGCTAAATTTATTGCTTTTCCTACAGTAAACTTTGGGTGGGCAGTACTGAGTGGGGCTAGCTAAAGAGCTGACCTGAAGTCAGGAAGACTAATCTTCTTAATTTCAAATTTGGTCTTAGACTCTTCTCAGTTTTGTGACTAACCCCGTTTGTCTCAGTTCCTCATCTGTAAAATGAGCTGGAGAAGGAAATGGCAAACCATTTCTTTGCTAAGAAGACTCAAAAAGGGTCACAAAGAGTTAGATACAACTGAAAATGATCAATAACAAACTTTGGATGTAGGTCTAAAGAGCTAAAGCAGGTTACTGTTTTGAAGAAACCCTTTGAGATTAACCCTGGACCATTTTGTCATCTAGGTTTCACAATCCATTGGACTGCATGACATGCCTTGTGGTAACTGTGTTGTTTATAATTTTCCTTCACGATTCATAACTTGTCTAAGTCTGATACTCTTTAAATCTATATTTCTTATAAAAATTGTTTTATCAGCTTCTAATTGAGGTTTGTAAATCTGAATATTAGCCTCTGCCCTCTACAAAGTTTGGGTCTCTCAAGTTATAAATCTAAAGGCAGGCTCTGTCTGTGTGAAATAGCCTAGTCCCCCTCTAATTGCATCTGCAAGATTGACTTTCACAGCTGTGTAAACAATAGAGTAAAGACCATGCTGAGAAGGCAGGAAACTGCTCTGGTTATCTGGATAGGAGACTGAATAAATTCTTATGACGTTCTGGAAAGGGAGAAAGTCCAATGTTTTATATGCCTATATTATATCTAATATAGTCTTGCTGCTAATTGGATCTTTGTCAGTTCTAACATAGAACAGACCTTATAGATGGATAGGAGAATCATAATCAATGATACCTTTATGCACAAATGTGTAGTCTGACTGGTTGGTCACCAAAATTTTATTATCCTTTGGTAAATTTCTACAAATATTATTTATCAGCTAAGCTCTTGATTGGTATCGGTAATGATGCTATCTAACAATAGGTTCCAGTGAGAACCTAGAGAATAAAACTTCATTTGTAAAACTAACTTTTGTTATTTAATTTTTAGCCTAAGAAAATTATGGTTAACAAACTCTAGTGGTTCTACTCTCCCTTCTCAAATTTTCATGTATATACTTATCCATTTATACAATGTATTCCTCCCCAAGCAGAATGTAAACTCCTTAAGGGTAGAAACTATTTTTCAAGTTGCTTTCATATTTTCATTGCCTAGGATACTACTTTGTTTATAGTAATTGCTTAATAAATGCATATTATCTTAGATTGGATTATTAGGACTGAAAAGCCATCACTGCACCCTTCCTCTGCCATACACACCTTCAATTCTTTTTTTTAAATTTTTTTTTTACTTTCATTTATTTCTTATTTTTCCAACTACATGTAATGATATAGTTTTCAACAATCAGTTTCTTTTACAGTTTTCTCCTTCCCTCTCTTCCCTTCCCCATCCCCCTGACAGAAAGCAATGCAATATAGGCTCTACATCTATAGCCATGCTAATCATAAATCAATATTATTTGTGTTGTGAAAGAAGAATCCAAATTTAAATTGTGAAAGAAGAATCCAAACAGAAGAGAAAAATTAGAAAGAAAAAACAACATAATTCATAAGATAATTTTTTTTAAAAAAAATGAAGATGTTAATTTTGATTTGCAATTAAACTCCTCCATTCCTTCTCTGGATGTGGATGGTATTCTCCATCACAATTCTTTCAGTATTGTCTTTGATTATTGCACTATAAAAATGATTAAAATCATCATAATTGATCATCACCCCATCTTGTGTTAGTGTATGTAATGTTCTTCTGTTTCTACTCACATCACTCAGCATCAGTTCATATGAATCATTCCATGTTATTCTGAAGTCTCATCCCTCATGATGTCTTATTGAATAATTCAATAATATTGAATATTTTTGGACTTCCGGCCAAGATGGCGGAGAGAAGACAGGCACAGTTCTAAAGTCTCCTGATCTCTTCCCCATCTATCACATGAAACAAACCTCTTAAAAGAAATCTGAACCAGGAAACCCAGAAAGAAAAGCCAGGAGAGGAAAATCTACTTCAGGATTTGTCTCCCGCAGCAGCCTTGGCTGAGTACTGGCAGGTAAGTCTGAGCTCCCAGGGAAGATCAGCTAGATCAACAGCTGAATCGGAACCGGGAGTCTGAGGGCCCGAGAGCCGGACCTGCTGGATCAGCAGTGGGGCTGGACGAAGGGGACTTGGGTCCATGGGGAAGCAGAGACACTGGTGTTGGTGCTGTCCCCCTGGAGCTTGGGGAAGGGGCTGTGGGGAGAGGTCTGGTGCAGGAGTGCTGCATCCCTGGGCTCCTCTGGTCTGAGAAACACTGAGCCCATGCCTCCATTGCACTGAGGCCTCCTCCCAAACAAATGCAAATTACTTCTGCCTCAGGCCCAGGTGTGTGAGCAAAAGAACCAGCCCAGCTGAGGAATCAACTCAGGCCAGGGTAAAGCCCACCATTGATTGAAGGCAAAAGAATTCAATAGCTCCAATTCCCTCCCTCAAGCAAAGGGAGAAGACCTCGCAACCAAGGTCACAGACACCCCAGAGAGGGCAACCAGCACCTCCTACTGGCCAGCCAGAGAAACTGCACTCAGTAAAGCCTTTAGAGATCCCAAGCCCAGGTGAACCAGCCCCACCCAAGTCAAGGTCTTAGCATAATGAAGAAGGGTCAGCGGAAAGGTAGATCCATAGAAAAATTCCTGGAAGGGAAAGACCCAAACCCAGAGATACCTAGAACATCTGAGGAGAATACAATCTGGTCTCCAGCACAGAAAGACTTCCTTGAAGAAATAAGGAAGGAGTTTAAAAATCAACTGGAAAATTTGGGGGAGACAATTAATACCTTGCAACAAGAAAACAAAACCTTAGAAAGTAGAATTGGACAAACACAAAAGGAGAATAAATCTCTCAGATCATCAATTGGACAATTACAAAATGAGAATAATTCTCTCAGATCCTTAAATCAGCAAATGCAAAAAGAAATTAATTCTCTCAGAACCTCAATTGGTCAAATGGAAAGCTCTTTCAAAAGTAGAATGGACCAATTGGAAAAGGTTAATGAAGAAAACTCCTCCCCCCAAAAAATAATGGAGTCTACAGAAACTAATTACTCCACGAGACAGCAAGAGTCAGTCAGTTAAACAAAATCAAAAAATAGAAAAAATAGTAGTAAATGTGAGATACCTCATCAACAAAACCACTGACCTCCAGAATTGATCAAGGAGGGGAAACCTGAAAATTATAGGACTTCCTGAAAACATTGAAGAGAAAAAAAGCCTGGACTTAATATTACAGGATCTAGTGATAGAAAACTGCCCTGACATCATCGAATTGGAGGGCAAAGTAGTTATTGAAAGAGTACATCGATCCCCACCAGAAAAAGATCCTAAAATGAAAACACCAAGGAATGTTGTGGCCAAACTCCAGAACTATCAGATAAAAGAGAAAATCCTGCAAGCAGCCAGAACGAAACAATTTAAATATCAAGGAGCCACAGTAAGGATAACGCAGGACCTGGATGCATCAACTTTAAGGGATCAAAGGGCCTGGAACGAGATATTTCGAAGAGCATGGAGCTTGGAATACAGCCAAGAATCTACTTTCCTGCAAAGCTGAGCCTTCTCTTCCAGGGAAAAAGATGGACATTTAACGAAATGGAAGGATTCCAAAAATTTCTGATGAAAAGACCAGAGCTAAACAGAAAATTTGGATATCAAAAAGGAGGTTCAAGAGACACATGAAAAGGTAAAAAAGGGGGGAGGGGGTAAAAGGAAAAAAATGCAATCCAGCAAGTTGAAACTGGCTATATCCCAGCATGGGGGGGGGGGGGGGTAGAGACTCTCATAAATCCTGAGAAATGTAACTCTAACAGAGAGAATATACCTAGCCAGAAATGATGGATATCCATGACCTATCCATGAGACTGATATCTAATGGGATGTAACTGACTTTAACTCCACTGGGGAGAAAGACTCTAATAACTCTCAGGAATTTTGACTCTATTCAACAGAATATACTGAACTAGAAGGGACAGACACTCAGAATTTTCTATGACTTAGATAGAATGATCTAAAAAACAACACACTACCTCCCTAAAAAGGTGGACAGGAAAGAAACGGGAGGAGGGAGGGGACTGAATGGGACAAATCTCATTACACTAAGAGGTACAAAAAACCTGTGGTAATAGAGGGGAAGAAGGGAGTAGAGGAGAAACACCTGAATCTTCTTCTCATCAGACTTGGCTTAAAGTCAACCTACACATAATCAGTTAACTTATAAAACATCTAACCTTTCAAGAAGTAAAAGGGGAAAAGGGGAGGGGGGACAGAGAAAGGGAAGGGGAGTGGAGGAAATAAGGGGAAATAACAAAAGGAAGGGAAGGGAACAGCGAAAGGGGAAAGAAAGGGGAGGGTGTGATACAGGAGGGCAAATACACTGAAGGGGGTGGTATTCAAAAACAAAATACTGGGGAATATGGATAAAAGGGGGGGAAAGGGGAAAAATACAAACAGAGGGAAGATAGCACAGAGGGCAATAAAGAATTAGTAATCATAACCTTGAATGTGAATGGGATGAACTCTCCCTTGAAACGTAAGCAAATACCAGAGTGGATTAAAAACCAGAATCCTACAATATGCTGCTTACAAGAAACTCATTTGAAGCAGAGAGATACATATAGAGTAAAGGTAAAAGGTTGGAGCAAAATATATTTTGCTTCAGCTGAAGTAAAAAAAGCAGGGGTAGCAATCCTTATCTCAGACAAAGCAGCAGCAAAAATAGATAGCTTTAAAAGAGATAAGGAAGGAAACTTTATCCTCCTAAAAGGTACCATAGACAATAAAGTCATTTCAATATTGAATATATATGCACCCAGTGGGACAGCATCCAAATTCTTAGAGGAGAAGCTGAAAGAATCACAGGAAGACATAGACAGCAAAACTCTACTAGTAGGAGACCTCAACCTCCTGCTATCAGATCTAGATAAATCAAATCATAAAACAAACAAGAAAGAAATTAGGGAGGTAAATAGATTGTTAGAAAAATTAGATATGGTAGACTTATGGAGGAAACTGAATGGGGATAGGAAGGAATATACCTTTTTCTCTGCAGTACATGGAACTTATACAAAAATTGACCATGTACTAGGACATAAAAACCTAATGATCAACTGCAGAAAGGCAGAAATAGTGAATACATCTTTCTCAGATCACAATGCAATAAAATTCATATGCAATCCTGGGTCAAGGAGATATAGACCCAGAGCAAATTGGAAACTGAATAACCTCATCTTAAAAAATGAGTGGACCAAAAAACAAATTATAGAAAGAATTAACCATTTTATCCTAGATAATGATAATAATGAAACAACATACCAAAACCTATGGGATTCATTCAAAGCAACTCTCAGGGGATATATTATAGCTCTAAATGCTTATATGAATAAATTGGAGAAAGAAGAAATCAATGAACTAAACATGCAACTAAAAAAATTAGAGAAAGAACAAATCAAAAATCCACAATCAAATACCAAATTAGAAATTTTAAAAATTAAAGGAGAAATTAATAAAATTGAAAGCAAAAAAACTATTGAATTAATAAATAAAACCAAAAGTTGGTATTATGAAAAAACCAATAAAATTGATAAACTTCTGGTCAATCTGATTAAAAAAAAGAAAGAAGAAAACCAAATTGCTCATATTATAAATGAAAAAGGTGAACTCACCACCAATGAGGAGGAAATTAAAGTAATAATCCAAAATTATTTTGCCCAACTTTATGCCAATAAATTTGATAATCTAAGTGAAATGGATGAATATTTACAAAAATATAAGTTGCCCAGGTTAAATGAAGAAGAGATTAAATACCTGAACAACCCTATCTCAGAAAAAGAAATTCAAAAAGCCATTAGTGAACTACCTAAAAAAAAAATTCTCCAGGGCCTGATGGATTAACAGGTGAATTTTACCAAACATTTAAGGAACAATTGGTTCCAATCCTATATAAACTCTTTGGAAAAATAAGGAAAGATGGAACTCTGCCTAACTCTTTCTATGAAATCAATATGGTACTGTTACCTAAACCAGGAAGAGTTAAAACAGAGAAAGAAAATTATAGACCTATTTCCCTGATGAATATAGATGCAAAAATCCTAAATAAAATCTTAGCAAAATGACTACAACAAGTCATCACTAGGATAATACATTATGATCAAGTAGGATTTATTCCAGGAATGCAGGTTTGGTTCAATATTAGGAAAACTGTTAGTATACTCAATTCTATCAATAACAAACCTATCAGAAACCATATGATCATATCAATAGATGTTGAAAAAGCTTTTGACAAAATACAGCATCCATTCCTATTAAAAACGCTAGAGAGTGTAGGAATAAATGGACTGTTCCTTAAAATAATGAGCAGTATCTATCTGAAACCATCAACAAGCATTATGCTCAATGGGGAGAGTCTAGAGCCGTTCCCAATAAGATCAGGGGTTAAACAAGGGTGCCCATTATCACCACTACTATTCAATATTGTATTAGAAATGTTAGCATCAGCAATTAGAGAAGAAAAAGAAATTAAAGGAATTAGAATTGGGTAGGAAGAGACAGAACTCTCACTATTCGCAGATGACATGATGGTCTACCTAGAGAATCCCAAGAAATCATCTAAAAAACTACTGGAAACAATTAGCAATTTTAGCAATGTTGCAGGTTATAAAATAAACCCCCATAAATCCTCTACTTTCCTATATATGACTAGCAAGAAACAGCAGGAAGAGCTAGAAAGAGAAATTCCATTTAAAGAAACCTCAGAGAGTGCAAAATACTTGGGAGTCTATTTGCCAAGACAGACTCAGAATCTTTTTGAAAACAATTATAAAACACTTCTCATACAAATTAAATCTGATTTAAATAACTGGGTAAATATCAACTGCTCATGGATAGGTACAGTTAATATAATAAAAATGACAATTCTACCAAAACTAAACTATCTGTTTAGTGCCCTACCAATCAAAATTCCAAAAAATTACTTTAATGAGCTAGAAAAAATTGTAAGTAAATTCATATGTAGAAATAAAAAGTCAAGAATTGCCAGGAGCTTAATGAAAAAAAAATGCAAATGAACGTGGCTTAGCACTACCCGATCTAAAAGTATATTATAAAGCATCAATCATCAAAACTGTTTGGTATTGGCTAAGAAATAGAGTGGTGGACCAGTGGAATAGACTAGGTGTAAAAGCAGGAGAGGATTATAGTAATCTGCTCTTTGATAAACCCAAAGAGTCAGGCCACCAGGATAAAAACTCCCTCTTTGATAAAAAACTGCTGGGATAATTGGAAGTTAGTATGGAAGAAACTTTGATTAGACCAACACCTCATACCCTTTACCAAGATAAGATCCAAATGGTTACAGGACACAGACATAAAAAACAATACTATAAGCAAATTAGAAGATCAAGGACTAGTTTACCTGTCAGATCTATGGAAAGGGGAGCAGTTTATGACTAAGGAAGAGTTGGAGAACATCACTAAAAACCAATTAGATGATTTCAATTACATTAAATTAAAAGTTTTTACACAGATAAAACCAATGTAATCAAGACCAAAAGAAAAGTGGTAAATTGGGAAGCAATCTTTACAACTAATGATTCTGACAAAGGACTCATTTCTAAAATATACAGAGAACTGAGTCATATTTTTAAAACAAAAAGCCATTCCCCAATTGACAAATGGTCAAAGGATATGCAAAGGCAATTTACAGATGAGGAGATCAAAGCAATCCATAGCCATATGAAAAAAATGCTCTAAATCATTAATTATTAGAGAAATGCAAATTAAAGCTTCGCTGAGGTACCACCTCACACCTCTCAGATTGGCCAGTATGACCAGGAAGGATAATGATCATTGTTGGAAGGGATGTGGGAAATCTGGGACACTATTACACTGTTGGTGGAGCTGTGAACTCATCCAACCCTTCTGGAGAGCTATTTGGAACTATGCCCAAAGGGCAACAAAAATGTGCATACCCTTTGACCCAGCAATACCACTAATACCACTACTGGGTCTATACCCTGAAGAGATGAGGAAAAAGGGTAAAAACGTTACTTGTACAAAAATATTTATAGCAGCCCTGTTTGTGGTGGCAAAGAATTGGAAATCCAGTAAATGTCCTTCAATTGGGGAATGGTTTAGCAAACTGTGGTATATGTATGTCATGGAACACTATTGTTCTATTAGAAACCAGGAGGGAAGGGATTTCAGGGAAACCTGGAGGGATTTGCATGAACTGATGCTGAGTGAAATGAGCAGAACCAGAAAAACACTGTACACCCTAACAGCAACATGGGAGTGATGTTCAACCTTGAAGGACTTGCTCATTCCATCAGTGCAACAATTGGGAACAATTTTTGGCTGTCTGCAAAGGAGAGTACCATCTGTATCCAGATAAGGAGCTGTGGAGTTTGAACAAAGTACAATTCGGGAAAAAAAACCCCAGATGTCTTATGGTTTGATCTGGTTACCTCTGAGAATTCTATTCTCTTTAAAGATATGATTTCTCTCTCATCACACCCAATTTGGATTGAGGTACAACATGGAAACAAAGTAAAGACTGATGGAGTGCTATCTGTGGGGTGGGGGTGGGGGGAGGGAAGCAAGATTGGGGGAAAACTGTAAAACTCAAATAATATCTTTAATGAAAATTTAAAAAAAGAAAAAATAATATTGAATATTTTCAATTGAATAATTAAATAATAAGAATATGTTCCATCACATTCAAATACCACAATTTGTTCAGTCATTCCCATTGTTGAGCATCTCTTCAATTTCCTATTCTTACCCCTATGAAAAGAGCCACTATAAATATTCTTATACATGTGGGGTTTTTACCCTTTTTGCAATCTTTTTGTGATACAGACCTAGTAGTGGTGTTTCTGGATCAAAGGGTATGCATAGTTTTATTTCCCTTTGTATATAATTCCAAAGTGCTCTCCAGAAAGGGTGGATCAGTTCACAACTTGACAAAAAATGCATTAGTGTCCCAATTTTCCCACATCCCCTCCAACATTAATCATCTTCCTTTTTAATCATATTGGTCAATCTAATAGGGCAAAGTGGTACTACCTTAGAGTTGTTTTAATTTCCATTTCTCTAATCAATAATGATTTACAACATTTTTTCAAATGACTATAGATAGCTTTAATTTCTTCATTTGAGAATTACCTTTTCATATTCTTTGACCATTTTTCTATATCTATATTTCTTTATTAGAAACTCTAGTTGCAAAAATTGTTTCCCAATTTATTGCTTTCTTTTTAATTGAGGGGTTATATTTGTGGGGGGGGGGGGGATCAATGGGGTTATGTGACTTGCCCAAAGTCATATAGCTAGCAAATATCAAAGGCTCGACTTGAACTCAGGTCCTCTGATTCCAGGGTCAGTGCTCTAACTGCCACCTAGCTGTCCCTACTGCTCCTTTTGATCTTGGCTGCATTGGTTTTATTTGTGGAAAACTTTTCAATTTAATATAATCAAAATTAGTCAATTTGTCTTTTATAATATTCTCTATCTCTTATGTCTAAATACTGTACCCATTTTGACCCTATCTTGGTAAAGGGTATGAGATGTAGGTCTTTGCCTAATTTCTGCCATTCTTCAATTCCTTTTAACAAAAACATCAATTCGACAAACCTATTGAGTGTAATACAATATGCTAAGCAAAGGGGGATATAAAGCTTAACAGTCTACAGTAACTCTTGGGGGGGGGGGGAATGGAAGAGGGACAGACTTTCATTAAGCATCTACTATGTGCCACTTTATAAATATTACCTTATTTGATTCTCACCACAATATTGCAAGGTAAATCCTAAGATTATCACCCTCTTTATAGCAGAGGAAACTAAGGCAGACTTACCCAGTACATGTCAAAGACTGGATTTAAATTTAGAAATTCATGACTCAGGCTCATTATTCTATCCACTGAATTACCCAGCTGCCCCAGGGGGCTTCCAATCTAATAATGTGAGTAAAAAGCATACACTAATACAGAAAAGTATGAATGTATAGAAAAACAAAACACCATATGAGAGCATTCAAAGGAATCAATGATTACTTCTTTCTGAGAATCCAGGAAAATACCATGGCAGAGATGGCCACTTAGATAAACTTTGAAGCATGGTGGTATTTCCTTGCAGGGAGATAATAGGAGAATGCGTTCCAAGAGTACAGAAGTAAATCCCAAAGGTAAGAAATGTAAGGACATATTTGAAAAATATCAAGCAAATTATATAGACAAGAACATAGGGTACAATATGATGCTGGTTTGGTCCCACTGTCTTATTTTGATTAAATAGATTCTCTTCTGGTCCCTCCTTCATTTTTAGATTGTGAGCTCCTTGAGTCTAAGGATTGTGTTTTGTCTTTTTTGGTGCCCTCAGGATTTATTTAGCACAATATCTGGCACTTAGTAAGCATTTGTTCAATAATTTCCCATATAACAATTCTCTACTTACTAATGTAGAACTTAATAATAAAATCTATACCATATATTGTTTTGTATTCATTTCCAACCTGTTTCTATACCTACCATACAACTGAGAAAGACAGAAGTACTAAGATGACCACTGCAGCCACAGTTCCCAATCCAACACCCAGCAGTTGTGAAAAAGTGAGAGAAGAATCTGAAAGACAAAGGTATAAACTTAGGTAAGCATTAACTAAGTATATCAAAATTCAGTGTGTTTCTCAAACAACTCAAGATAAAGAACTCATTTGCTGAAAAAAAGAAAGTTCAGAATAAGGAACTTGTCAACTAATAGAGAATAGTTAGAAGTTCTCTATTTCATTTTTTCCCATATAAGATTATATTCAATTTTTCTAATAGGCTGCTTTTATTTATAAGCCTTCATCTTTTGCCTTTTAAAATATCACATGCCAAGATCTCCACTTTTATAGTGACAGGTCCAAAATCTTGTATGATGTGATCATTTTTGACTGTTAGCAGTAGCTGCAATTTTACCATGATGTTTTTTTCTAAGAGTTTTTATTTTGAGTTTCCTTCAGAATGTTACCATTATATTCTTTTTATTTTTATTTTTCATCTAGTTCTAAGAGATCTGAGTAGTTTTAATTTATGACTTCTTGAACTATAGTATCCAAGAATTATTTTAAGGGGGAAGATAATTTTCAGGTAGTCTGGTGATTCTTAGATTGTTTCTTCTTGACCTGTTTTCCAGGTCATTTTTTAAAATAAATAATACATTATATATTCTTCTGTTTTCTTTTAAATTTTACTTTTTTAATATTTATGTTAATACTTTAATACTTTCTGTTCATTACTTTTCTTAGTCATTTTATGTTTGGATTATTCTAGTTTTCAAGAAGTTCAATTCTTGAGTAAGGTCTGTCTCATATGGTCTCATAGCAAGATAGAGGTCTAGAGTTATCTCTCAGTGCAGGAAACCTAAAAGCCCTATCCTAGCAGAAAGACTCAGAGCAGCATCTAGATTGAAGTAATTTAAGATGAGACCTCATCTGTCCTGAGGCAATAATACTCCTTGCCATTTTTCTTTCCTAGTTCTCGATTTTGTTTCACCTCTCCTAAAAATTCTCGTCTCTATCTAGGACATTATTTTCCTGAGGCTCTGCTTGAACGTGTTAAGGAATTACATTCTTCTCCTGGGTTTATTCTTTGTGTTACTCTTAATCCAAGGTATCTCTTCATTGTGTTCAGTATTTTCTTTACATAAATTCACAATCTGAAGCTTCGGTTTCCGGATTGCTTGAATTAATCTATACTTCCATTGTCCTGTATGGTATATGTAGGCCCTAAAGTGCTGGTGAAGACTAAGCTCCTGGAGGAAGATCTGGTCTTGTTTCCCGTTGTGTTTTGGGCCCAGTTCTGGATGGGACTGAGGGGCTTAAGTTGTTTAGATGTGGAGTTAGGTGTGGTTGCCTGAATGCTCAACTGGTACTGTCTCCTGCTACAAATGGGCCCTTGAGTTCCAACACTGGACATTATCCTTGTCTCCTGTCTCAGATTTGGATGAGGCTATACTTCTGCCCTAGTCTAGCCCTGTGTCCTGACTTGAAAGGGTCTAGGGTCCCTCAGTATCATCATAACGGACAATAGGCCTGATCCTATTTCCAGCTTAAGACTGAGCCCCTGGGTTATCATATAGCTAGTGATAGTCTAGCTCTTACTCCTGCCTGGAGTGAGATTCTTAACCATATTGATCACACTTCATCTTTTACCTATCACAATTTATTTTCTGTTCAACACTTCCTTAAGATGCTGGCAGTCCTTTTGTTTCATCTTGAACTGGATGGAGGAAACTATATTTTTGTTTGTCTTCATTCTTGTTCCTTCTGATACATTTTTAGAGCTTTGTTAGGGTGTTTCACTATGAGAGATCTGGGTCCTTGTAAGTCTAACATGGCACCATCTTTCCATATTGCCCAAGTGCAAGGATTATTATCTCAAGTTAACTCCTGGGAAATTCATTGTCATAAATTAAACAAGTCAACTTTCACTTTATGCCTGAAATGGTATATATCTTTGTATCTATATTTCTATATTTGGTTCAGCAGATAATTCAGCAAATACTTAAAAAGAAAACTTTGATAGCTTCACCTAACACCCCAACTTTCTTGAAAGAACAAAGTTGATCCCCTCACTACCAGCAATAAATCAATAAGATCCATACTGACATACTCATGTATACAGTTCATGACAAAAGACTTTTGTAATTGTTTGTAATGATTATAATTCAGGTAGCACTGCTGTGTTTTGGAAGAACCAGAGAACTCTTCTTAATGACAACCCTGAAGCAGGAAGAACCAGAGAACTCTTCTTAATGACAACCCTGAAGCACTCTAAGATCTGAAACTGTGAAGCTATTTATAGTGAAGTGTCTAGTGAAGAGAGAGTCTAAAAACTAGAAATCAATATCCCAGTGACTTAAGGAACCAGCGAAAATGATAATGACGTACTTTTCCTATTGGGACTTGAGTCTCAGCACCTGGGAGAAAAAAAAAATCCATCTTGAATGGAGTCAATTTGCTGTGAATATCTCAAATCCAGTTTAATTTCCAAGCTGCACCTGCGTCTCTCATGGGACTTCTACCACCCTTCCCTATTGACTTGATTAGACTTCTAATATCTTGGCTAAAAGCAATTAAAGTGAGTCTAGAAATATCAAGGAACTCTTTGCAGTACCTCTGAAACAAAAGCGTTTTCAAGTTAAGTAACTGAATAACAGCCATCATAAGATGTCATCCCTGCTGAAGAGCCTTTTTGAACACCTGGGCCCCAAATAGCAACCAAAACAGGAAGAAACTCGCATGACTTGTATGACCGATTCTATTCATTTAGTGATTTTAAAATGATTAGTAAAATAACAATCTGGTCCCTTTTAGTAACCAAGTTGTAAAATTGAAAAATCATTCACTCTGGTGGAGCTTTAAGTGAATGAGTTTGAAATGAATGTTAAATTCAGGGACTTTCCATGTATTCACTTGGAGAGAAAAATTCAGAGAAACTTGGAGATTTATGCCTCTGGGTCATGAGGTCCTCATAAAAAGAAACTAGAAGAATTGCTTAGCATTAGTATGTGGAGAACAGCAGGAAGGTATTAAGAGGGTAATTAGCATCTTTCTAAATATATGGGAGATAAGTGGAAAGAATATAGAGAAAACAGGGATCAAGAAAAGGCCCTGGAGAATCCTTAGTTTATATAGAGAAGCAATGACCTTTCTCTGGGTATAATGAAAAGCAATGTTTCCCTAAGCTGAGTTTATAAACAGGAAATATTAAAGGTATTTAATTAGAACACAGGATTTGCTATTTTATTCACTCATGATATATTATTTTGAAATAATAACAAAATGATATATTACTTTGAAAATAAAAGAAGTGACTTCTCTTTTTTGTGGTGGTGGTGGTGGTGGTAAAATATATTTGAGGGGAGAAGGTGATACACAAACATTAGGGTTGGATGCAAAAGAAAGTTTACATGGAAGAGATTTTTTTTTTCAGACTATATTTCATCTCAGGTAAACAGAGCTCAGACGCTGGGAGAGCTGTTTGTAATGTTTTGCTTGAACTTAAGGCTTTGCTGCGTATCACATTCTCTAAGACAGGGGTATCCAACATTAGGTTATCTTAGGGCCACATCAAAATAAAATAATTATTCAAGGGCAGCACCCAGGATAAAAAAAAATGCAGTCTGTGTTCAGTGGATGTGGAGCTGCATGAGGGTTCCGGGAACAAGATTTTTAGATATAAATGGTTGTCTCATGACTTCTTAGAAAATGGGGGAACACGCACCATCAATATGACAGGCAAAGGCATGAAACGCAAAAGCAAACAGTGGGTGCATACTGACTAGCCTGCATTGTACAGACAGAATGCATCCCATATATCGATTGAAAATTCTGTGCAATATGTTCCATCTGTAATACTGCTTAAAAACAGCAAAGAAAATCAACATCAACAAGATTGTTTATTAGTGATGGAATTTTTAAAAATCTAATACACAATCCATGTAAATTATTATTTTATTTTTTTCTTTTGTGAATATTAAAAACTACAGGTGGGCCACATAAAATTGCACTGCAGGCACATGGTGGGGAAAGGAGGGGGCTGTATTTTGGACTGTCCTGTTCTAGGACTTTAGTCAATCAATCAACATTTGTCAAGTACCTATTTTGTGCTAAACACTAGATATTCAAAAAGAGGCAAAACAAAATCCCAGTCCTCAAAGAATTCAAAATCTAATGAATGAGACAACATACAAATTTATCCAAATGAAAGAGATACAGGATAAATAAGATAATAAGGAAATAATTAAAAGAAGAAAGGCATTGGAATTAAGAGGGGCTGGAGAAGGTTTCCTATGAAAAATGGGATTTTAGTTGAGGCTTTATTAAAGGAAGCCAGGGAAGCCAGGACAACTTTCTCTGCTTGAGGACAGCCAGAGAAAGTGTTTAGAGCTGAGAGATGGAGAGGCTTATTCATGGAATAGCCAGTAGATTAGTGTCTCTGGATCAAAGTATGTCGCAAGAGATATGATAGGATCATTCAACGAAATATTGTTCACCTGACCAAAAAGCATAGTAGATCCTTGATTTTGGCTTTACCTTAGAGAAGTAATATATATCATTATGGGGAAGTCAGGATTCACTTTTTTAATGAAGTCTTCAGTCTTTGAATGCAGGTCAATCAAGGGCATAAGTGAATATTAATCTCCTTTGGATCTAAACTTTCCTTCATCTTCCCCAGCTACCCCAGCAATCATTTATTTGGGCTTACTTGGGGGAAGAAGAATCATATAACAGGAAAGAGCACTGGACTGAGACTCAAAAAACATCCTTCCAATTCTAGCTATACCATTTATTATTTGTCTGACTATGACTAAGTCATTTAATCCCTCCACTTGGTTTTTGTATTTTTTTAATTTGTTTTGTTTTGTTTTTTAGGTTTTTGCAAGGCAAATGGGTTTAAGTGGCTTGCCCAAGGCCACATATCTAAGTACTTATTAAGTGTCTGAGATGGGATTTGAGCTCAGGTACTGCTGACTCCAGGGCTGGTGCTCTATCCACTGTGCCACCTAGCCACCCCCGGTTTTTGTATTTTTTTAAAAAAAAAGATAATAATATAAAATACTATAATGATTTTTGGAATAATAAAAAACTGTTATCTAAAAAAAAAGATAATATTTGTGTAACCCAGCTCAACATTTTTGTGAGACTTAACTGAGGTAATGTATGTAAAATGTTTGAAAACTCTTGAAAGTACATATAAATAGAAAGTATTATTTTTAAAAATTAATCAATATATGTCCAATTTCTTATATGTAAGGGAATAAGAGTTTATTTATCTAAGACATAGGTCTAATTACGAAGGAAAAACAGGTACTAAGTGGTCTGCTTTTGAGAGTTTTTTGTCTGGGGCATAGCTTTGCTTAAAGTGACAAGCTAAATAGTTACTTAAGATTCAGTCAGAGTTCTGTATCAGAAATTATTCATTGTACATGTGACAAGTCAAAGAATATAAAAATGAATGGGGGCATTGAATATGTTTCAGTGATTTAGATATTGAATAATGGGATAAATTGAAAGTCAATAATTGAAGAAATATGAATGAACACCAGAATTTTTCTATGATTATAGTACATGAGAAAAAAGAATATGAAAATTTGGTTATTAAACTAAAGTGGGATCATTTCCAGAAAGGAACCAGAGTCTGAACCAAGAAAGATAAGAGAGAGATGAAATGGCAAAATTTAGAATTGTGATATAATTGAGAATAGGTATGACTGAGCAAAAGAACAGCTTGGAAGCAAAAAATTAGAGATGTTGCCCAGAAGATCAATTACTTTGACAAAGACTTGCTCAGTGAGGTGTTAGAAAAACACAGCACGGACCAATTCAACTTAGCATAGAGGCATCTGCTCAGCAGAGAGTTTATGTTCATCAAGGCCACATTTCATTATCAGCCTAAGAAGAAAGAAGACATTGATATTTGCAGTCCTGAGTGGAAAGTTATCCCTATCACATAAGCATTTCTCATTTTTGTGTTTCCCTGCCAGGATTATATTAATGTGTACCCTCTCCCCCTCACCCCCCACAGACAAATGTGTTAGTAGGAAAATATGATCCAGATTTATGCATAGATTGTGATGAATTTATTGTTCATGCACTTTTCATATGAATGTTATTATTTTCTTATTATTGCTTTCACCTAATAGTTAAGTAAATGGTTGTATTTGAGGTCTAAATGTGTCATCATTATGAATGTCTGGTTTGGGGTAAATGAAGCTGCTGAAATGACTTAGGATAAATGATTTGAGTGAGATGCTGAGTCATTTAAAAACACAAGACAGCTTTCCAGCTGAGCCTCTTCAACATTTCTGTGTGGCAAGCAGCATTTTGTCATAAAATTATGGAGGGAACCCTAAGGTTTCTCCTTAGTGCGTGAGACAAATCTGGTCCCCTGGCTGCCTTTTCCTCTTTGTGGTTCCTTTTCTGAATAGAGTCCCTAAACAACTTTCTCAAGGTGTACATGAAGTTGGGAGGTCCTGGATCCTGTGAAGAAAACAGTTTGTCAGCAAGGATAACTTCTGCATTGGCAATGACTACAGGGGGCAGCTAGGTGGCACAATGGATAGAGCACCGGCCCTGGAGTCAGGAGGAACTGAGTTCAAATCCAACCTCAGACACAATAATTACCTAGCTGTGTGGTCTTGGGCAAGCCAATTAACCCCATTTGCCTTGCAAAATCCTTTAAAAAAAGAAAAGAAAAAGAAAAGAAAATGACTACAAATATGAGGAGCCCAAACCCCTAGCCTCATGGGCCAGGACTCAAGGACTTTGAGGGAGATATTGCAGAGCTGAGATGAAATTTAAAGGTCTAATCACTAGTCCTGCAAACTGCTTTGTGTTCTGTTTATGCATCAAAGATAACTTAAATTAGAGTAAATTACAGCAAATTATAACTTAAAGTTACTAAATTCTGCTTAACATTTATGTTTGGTTTAAATGACTAAATCCTTGTTCTGTTACTGGAAGCATGAGTCTTGTATCTGTTAGCATTACTTTTGTTAATAAGAAATAAATACCTCTTCCAAACTTGATTTTTATTGTACATTGAAGTACTTTTCTACTCCATATCTGAGGAAACTCTAAGCATGAGTCACAACTTAAATTTTAAATAATTTGTACCAAGGGAATTGATATGGAGAATTTAAGGACCTGAAAAAAATGAGAGAAAGGAAAACATAGCTCTCTTCTCATAAGAGACCTGTATCCCTTATTATTGAACCAGAAATCAAAAGCATGTGTAAGTTCAGAGCAAAGGATATTCTTAACAGATAAGGGAAAGAAAGCAGCTCCCCAATTCTCAGGGATAAACCCCCAATGTTAAAGAAACATTACTGAACTTTTAGGCAATGGACACTATGAGAATAGGTGAGCAGTTATCTCAAGGGTGTTAAGAGAACCAAGTGAGATGATATTGTAAAACACTTTGATATGTTGTTATTTAGTTGTGTATGACTACTCTTTGTGATTCCCATGTGAGGTTTTCTTGTCAAGTATTGAAATGGCTTGTCTTTTTCTTTTCCAACTCCTTTTACAGATGAGGAAACAGGCATACAGGATTGAGTCACCCAGTTAAGAAGTCTCTGAGGCCTAACTTGAACTCATGTGTTCCTAATTCCAGATCTGGTACCCTATCCACTGTGCCACCTCACTGCCCAAAGTGCTATATAACTATTAGTTAATATTATTATTATTAATTAAACAATGCCAGCTATCATAATTTTTACTTTTATCAGTTCAGTCTAAGTCCTTTCTCTGACACTCTCTCTGAGGATACATTAGGAACCATGAAGAAGGAAGGTTACTATATGGAGCTGGTCAAGAAGCACAGCTTTGGAAGGGAATGTGTATCTGTATAATAATAAACCTAAGCAAGGTTGGGGCAATGAAAGAAAGTGGAATCATTTTAGAAGTATTTAACAATAATATTCTTTTAGATTTATATAGTGTTTAGCAGGCTTTCTAATTCTGTTCCCATAACCACCCTTGGATAGGCAATTTGAGTACTTGAGGCATCAAAATCTAGAGATCAATCAGATTCCAAATGCTATTTAGTCCAGGTCCCTTATTTTACAGATGGTGATAAGGAAATTATGATGCAGTGATTCACACTGACTCACAGTCTGACCAATTATTAGTTGTTTGATCCTAAACTCCAGGCTTCAGTTTCCTTATCTTTAAAATGGAGATAACAATGCTAGTATTACCTAAAGGTATACCTTAAAGAAATGCAGGCTTACATTCCATATCATTGCAACAAAGCAAATATCACCATATAGTGAATCACATGAATTTTTTTGTTCTCTAGTGTATAGAAAAACTATGTTTACACTATACTACAGTCTATTAAGTGTACAGTAGTATTATGTCTAAAAATGCACATATCACAGGATTTAGACATCAGGAATGACACCATAGATAAATCAATAGACCAAGAAATACTCTATCAGATCTATGGAAAGGGGATAAATTTATGACCAAACAAGAATTAGAACATATTATAAACTGCAAAATGAATGATTTTGACTATATTAAATTTAAAAGGTTTTGTACCAATAAAATCAATACTGCCAAAATCAGAAGGAAAGCAAGAAGCTGGGAAACAATCTTCACAACTAGGAGTTCTGACAAAGGTCTCATTTCTAAAATATATAGAGAATTGCATTAAATTTATAAGGTCACAAGTCATTCTCCAATTGATAAATGGTCAAAGGATATGAACAATTTTCAAATGAAGAAATTAAAGCTATATATAATCATATTAAAAAGTGCTCCAAATCATTATTTATTAGAAATGCAAATTAAAACAACAATGAGGTGTCACCTCACACCAATCAGATTGGCCAAGATGGGGAAAAGGGAAAAATGATCAATGTTGGAGAGGTTGTGGGAGGATTGGGACATTGATGTGTTGCTGGTGGAGTTGTGAATGGATCCAACCTTTCTGGAGAGCAATATGGAACCATGCCCAGAGATCAATAAAACTGTTCCATACTGGGGGCGGCTAGGTGACGAAGTAAATAGAGCACCAGCCTTGGAGTCAGGAGTACCTGGGTTCAAATCCAACCTCAGACACTTAATAATTACCTAGCTGTGTGGCCTTGGGCAAGCCACTTAACCCCATTGCCTTGAAAAATCTAAAAAAAAAACTGTTCCATACCCTTTGACCCAATTCTAGGCCTATATCCAGAAGAAATTATATAAAAAAGGGAAAAGTCCTAAATGTTCCAAAATATTCATAACAGATCTTTTTGTAGTGGCAAAGAATTGGGAATCGAAGGGATGCCCATCAATTAGGGAATGGCTAAACAAGTTATGGTACATGAATACTATGGAATACTATTGTTCTATATAAGATACCATGAGTGATTCAAGAGAAGCATGGAAAGAGTTACAGGATCTGATGCTGGACAAAGGGAGTAGAATGTACACATTAATAACAACATTGTGAGATGAACAAACTTGATGGAAGCAGCTCCTCAACCATTCAGAGAGCTAGGATAACTTTATTAAACTAGCTATGGACAATGTTATCCCCATCCAGAGGAAGAAAAAGAAAATAAAACAAAATAGACACATACACACGCAAAAAAATACTCAACCCTCCAGAATCTGATGAACACTTTATAAAAATTATCACTTATGTATCTCTTTCCCTTAATCCTAATTCCTCATACCAAAAATAACTAATCTGTAAACATGTTTGTCCAATATGTATGTTCAATGCTAATCTGACTGTTTGCATTGAGGGGAGGGGGTGGGAAGGGAGGGAGGGAGGAAATTTTGTACTATAAAAATATGCATGTGCATATGGATGAAAATAAATAAAAATATTTAAAAATAAAAATGTACATATCTTTATTTAAAAATATTTCAGGGCTAAAAAAATGCTGGCCATAATCTGAACCTTCAGCAAATTATAATCTTTAACAGTAGAGGGGCTTGTCTCAATGTAGATGGTTGCTGACTGATCAAGGTGGTGGTTGTTGAAGGCTGGTGCTTGTGGCAATTTCTTCAACTAATAATGGATAATAAACAATAATGAAGTTTGCCAAACTCTTCCTTTCACTTAAACACTCAGAAGCAAGTCATTGTAGGTTTATTAATTACCCAATTTCAATATTGCTGTGTGTCACCGAATAGGGAGGCCTGAGGAGAGGGAGAAAGAGAATGGGTAGTCAGTGGAATACTGAGAACACAGACATTTAGTTTTGTATGGGTTATCCGGGATGCCCCCAAAAAATTACTAATTGTACTAGGCTCACATACCACAGATTATCATAGCAGATATAATAATAATTTAAAAAGTCTAAAATATTGCAAGTATTTTCAAAACTTGTCATAGAGACACAATATAAGTGCATGCTGCTGGAAAATTCAGTGTCAAAAGATTTGCTTGATACAGGACTGCCACAAGCATTCAATTTGTAAAAAATACTATCTGTGAAAGGATGCTTATATTTTGCAGATTTGTTGTGGGAAATTTTTGGTAATGTGGAAAGCACTATAAAATGTAGGTTATTATTGCTATAATTCTCAATTTATTATTATTATTATAAGACTCCTCACTATTCTTTTTTTTGTTGTTGCTTTTTTTTTTCCCCTGAAGGTATGTCAGGATTAAGTGACTTGCCCAGGGTCACATTCCTATTAAATGTCTGAGGTCAAATTTGAACTCAGATCTTCTTGACTCTAGTCCAATGCACCAACTGGTTGCCTCAATCATCACTTCCCTATAGCTCAAAGCAACTAAGGAATTACTTAAGTCATACTGTTAAAAGATAGAGTTAAGAACTGAATCCTGGGGCAGCTAGGTGGTATAGTGGATAAAGCACTGGCTCTGGAGTCAAGAGTACCTGGGTTCAAATCCAGCCTCAGACATTTAATACTTAATTACCTAGCTGTGTGGCCTTGAGCAAGCCATTTAACCCCCTTGCCTTGAAAAATCTAAAAAAAAAAAAAAAAAGAAAAAGAAAATGCTGTATTTTGGGATGATGAAGGAAAGAAAGAGTTACTGGATACAGATTCAAAAGATAAGGATTCAGTTCTCCTTTTTTTTCTTTTTTTTTCATTTTTAGCTTTTGCAAGGCAAACGGGGTTAAGTGGCTTGCCCAAGGACACACAGCTAGGTAATTATTAATTGTCTGAGGTCAGATTTGAACCCAGATACTCCTGACTCCAAGGCCGGTGCTCTATTCACTGTGCCACCTAGCCGCCCCACTATAGCATTTGCTGGCAGCATTAGGTGAAAGCAAAATCTAGGTCAGAACTTAGCAAAGGAGATCCATATTGACCCTGAATTTCTCCAAGCTTTCTCTGACAGAATGCTGCCCTGAAATGGGAATCACCAAGACATTACTCAAAGACAAAAACAAAAACCAAAAAAAAAATCATTCAGCACCATAAATTTAAGGCTAGAAAGGATTTTAGAAGTCATCCATCTCATCTATCTTCCTCATTTTACAGTTGAGTCCCAGAGAGGTTAATTAACTTCATAGGTTCACAGAATTACAGAATTGTACAGGTAAATCATAAAGTCAGCACTAGAACCCAGGTTCTCTGACTCCAAATCTGATTTTCTTCCTATGGTACCAAGCTGCCTTCCTAACAAGAGATCGAGGAGAGGGAAATGGACAATGATAACAGCAACAGCTGACACATATATGCTCTTTAAAATTGTGGAAGCACTTGATACATTCATTATCTCATTCTGCTGAACAAGAATATGTCAGAAGTCAGTTTAGTGCTTTACATTTAAAAAGAAGTGGGACTGTTTTTAGAAGATACTAATCTTAGGGGCAGCTAGGTAGGACAGTGGATAGAGCAGCAGCCCTGGAGTCAGTAGTACCTGGGTTCAAATCTGCCCTCAGACACTTAATAATTACCTAGCTGTGTGGCCTTGGGCAAATCACAATCCCATTTGCCTTGCAAAAACCTAAAAAAAAGATACTAATCTTTTTAGCCAATTTCCTTTTAATTAGATAGATAGATAGATATAATGTTATTTGATTAAATTGATTATGAATGATTAAAAAATATATGCTGGAGAGAATCAAGACAACTCCAAAGCTACCTAGAATTTTCACAATAGGTCAGTTAATCATAAAAAAATACATAAATATGATCAGAGCATATATTGAACAATGTAACATCCATTTCTTCAATAGCTCAACAATTTAATGGGCATATATTAATCACTGGCTATGTCCAGGCACTATGCCAGGGGAAGGGAAACAAAGACAAAAAAAGGAAAAAAAAAGAAATAATTTGTAACCTCAGTAAACTACATGCAACCCAGTAGGTACAAAAGGTTTACAAATAAATAAATATAAAACACATCCCAAGTAATATACAGTAAATTTAAGAAAGAGAGAATGCCAAGAAGGAAGGTGGGGGGCGCGGAGTAGATCAGAAAAGGTTTCATGCCAGACATGGGAGCTATGTTTTGGAAGAAACCAGGCATTCTGAAACCAAGATCAGGGGTATGAGGGGGGGAGGGGGGAGGGGGGAGGGGGGAGGAGGGGAGGGTATACCAGGAAGGAAGACTTCTTGCACAAAACCTAGGAAATTGTTCTCCCCAGTATCTGAACTAGTTTTAAACATGCAGAACAGCTACTACTAAGAAAATTACAAATCACAAAGTCATTCTAAATACTCAGAATTATTTTTATATGCTGAGATGCTATTTCACATCCAATTAGAAAGGCCCAAGTGAAATGAAAAAACTCCCTAAAATAATTCTCCACCAATTTCATGCCTGAGGGCCAGTCTTTTCTTGTAAACCCTTTGGATGTAACTCAACTTCCCAGATGAATCATATGCTGTCCTCTTCTACCCTTATTGCACCTCTGTGTAAATGCATAACTTACTGCAATTAAGCTGTGACTCATTGAAACAACTGGGATTCTGCCTCCTTGGAAGGAGAATGGGGGGGGGTGAGTAGGGAGAGATGAAAAAGTGGAGGGGAAAGTGAGGCAGCAAAGGATCTTACCTTTCACTTCAGCCCAAACGACACAGGACTGTCTTCTTACCTATAAAGGATAACACATCAACACAATCATTGTCCCCAGAAATCATTATCAATTGTACCAGTTTCTCTGGAATTGAGAGACAAGGCAAATTCAACAGAGGCTATATAATTCCTCACTATATGTATGCAATCATGGGTATGTAAATCTCCATGAAGTTATAGCCACTCCCATGGTTCAGTGGAAATGTGTCAGATTTGGAGTCAGATAACTAGGCTTCAAATCTTAACCTCAGACCTGTTTCTTCATTTATAGCATGGGGGGAATGGAGTGAGAGCTTCAAATCCTGACTCTGCTATTTCCCTGTTTGTGTGACTTGGGAAAGTGACAAACCCAGCTTTAGTTGTTCATTTGTAAAATAAGCAGATTCAATTATATGATCCTGAGGTCCCTTCTACCTCAAAAGTTTCAGAAGTCCCCACCATTCTTTGCTGGTTTTTTGCTTAGTAAAAATAATAGATAACATACTAGGCTTATTTCCAAAAATGATCAGGGAAGAAGGAAAAGAACCTATATGTTCTAAAATGTTTATAGTAGCTCTCTTGTGGTGGTAGCAAAAAACTAGAAATTGCATGGATGTCCATCAATTGGAAAATGGCTGAATAAGTTGTGGTTATATGATTGTGATGGAATATTATTGTGCTATAGGAAATGATGAGCTTGATGATATTAGAAAAACATGGATAGACTCACATGAAATAATGAAAAGTGAAATGAGTAGAGCCAAGAGAAGGTTATGTGTGTGTGTGTGTGTGTATGCAGCAATATTGTTTTAAAAATAACTTTGAGTAACTGTCATTGTTATTATTATAACTACCCAAATTAACCACAAAGGACCTATGAAGAAGGATGCTATCTGCATCCAGAGAAATAGCTAATAAATAGAAGTATGTATAAAATCATTATATACATATATATATATAAATATATACACATATATACAAGTTCACAAATTGTATATGGTAGCCATCTCTACAGCAGGGGAGGGGGAAGGGAAGAAAGAAATGAAAATTTAATTATGTATTTAAAAGCAATAGCAAGTTGCACATAATAGATTTGCAATTTCATGCAAAAATATGCTTGTTGGTATGGGAAAAAAAGAAATAAATAACAGAGTTTAGCTACAGTTAAGAAAAATATTAGCTAAAATAGGAAAATATCTGATTTTGAACTGTAATTATTCCTTTTATCCTCTCTAGCTCTACTCCCTACTCAATGTAATGGAGGGTTGAGATACAGAAAAAGTTGAAATGATAGGACTTTGTAGTAAACTAAAGTCTCATTTTTTTTAAACCAAGGAAGTGCAATATTTGAATGTGATCTGGGATGTCTGAGGTAGTAATTGGGGAGAAAAGAAGACAATAAGAAAGTTGTGGAACTCCTTGGAAAAAAAGAGAGAATGATTTGGAGGCCAGTTGACAGCCAACACTATGATCTGCAAAGAGTAAAAATTGTTAAAGAAAGCATTAATTAAGTGCTTACTGTATTCCAGGCATTGTCTAAACCCTTTTATAGATATTACTTAATTCGATATCCAGCCCTAGGTGGTAGCAGCTATTATTGATCCTTTTTATAGTGGAAAAAAACAGAATCAAACAGAGGTTAAGTGCCTTTCCCAGGGTTACCCAACTAGTAAATGTCTAAGGCAAGATTTGAGTTCAGATCATTCTAATTCCAGGACCAGGGCTCTCATCCATTGCAGTGCCTAACTGCCTTGGTGGAAGCCATTCTCAAGTGGTTAAAAGGAACAGAGAGGTTCAGTGTCACACTGCTGAGACAAGGTCCAAACCCAGATCCTCTAATTACAAATCAAATGTTAATCATCAAGTCCAAAAGTCCTGGAATCCTTAGATAGAGATTATTTGCTTTAGTTTCTATCCAAGTTTGACCCACTTATCTAGTCCATCCTTCCTCAATTTATACATGAGGAAAATGAATCCTAGAGAAGTTAAATGGTTTGCCCAAATTCAGAATATGTACTGTGCATACAATTTCTTCTCTCTTCTTCTCCCCTCCCCCCAAGATCTGGGTGTTAAAGATGGACCTGCAGGAATCTGCTGCCCAGAACTGTCCTGGTCTGATCTGACTCTGGTATGGCTTTCCCTAACAAAGCAACTTAGGCCTTCTTCTCCAGTTGATGTCCATTCAGACTATATGCAACCTTCTACTAATCTTCTTACTCTCAAACTATCTTATATCTCTCCTCTTCTCTTCTCAGCTATATTACTTGAAAAAGTTTTTACTGCTTGCTGCCGACAGTTCTCCTCTTGGTCACTACTTCACCCTTGCAATCTGACTTGATCTCATCATTGTGGTGAACCTATTTTTTCCAAAGATCCAAAGGACTGGATAAAAGAGCTTATTAAGGTTTTCTTTGGATTCTTTGCCTTTGTTCTTTCTGGTGCTCTGGTGCTAAGTACTTTGTTGGAGCTCCTCTAGGATTTTTTGCATCTCCTTATTAAGAAATCTCCTGATTTATTTATTTAATGGGGTTTTTTTTTGGTAACCCTCATAGAGACCTCCAATCTTTGTCTCCCTCAGTTCATTCTCAGGATATTAACCCTGTTCTGGCTTCACATTCTTTCTTCCCAATCTTTATCCTAGAGTTAATCAATTCCATTCTACAGTCTTAATTATATTCTTATACTCTTGTCCTATTATTACTCATCCCTTGCTAATTTTGTTAATCTTATATTATTTTCACCATCTCAATGTGGCAAGACAATCAATTTATTCTTCTTTAATACATTCAACAATTCACAAATTATAAAATTATAAACTTCTCTAATCTTGTCCAATCTCCCACAGTTCTCACCCTCCACCCTGTCAGATGAGGTCCTCACAATAACAACAACTTTACTGGGGGAAAATTGAGCCATTATCCATGACCTCTTATTTCTCCCCTTCTCTTCTCAACCCCCCCCCCCCCACATTCCTCCAATCTTTAATAATGAGGGGACCCTTCTCTCCAAGGCCAGACTCTTTTACATTGCCCTTAATTCCACCCCTTTTTGTCCCTGAAATCCTTCAATCTCTCCACCTCAAAAGAGACTGGTTGTTTTTTTGCATTTTTTTTTATATCTCCAGCACTTTAGCTCAGTGTCTGATACACAAAAAGTACTTGAAAAATGTTTTTTGACTGAACTTTTTATTGTTTCCCTCCCTACTACTTTCAAATATCCCCAAATTTCTCCCATCCTGAAAAAAAAAAAGCCTTCATTAGAGTGTGTCATACTCTCAAGCTATCATCTTATATCTCTCCTCTTCCCTTCTCAGCCTTATTACTTGAAATAGTTTTCAGTGTTTGCTACCTAATAGTTCTCATCCTCTTGGTCACTCCTCCACCCTTGCAATCTGACTTTCAGTCTCATCATTGTGGTGAACCTATTTTTTTCCCCAAAGATCCAAAGTTCTCTTAATTGACAAATCTGATGGTCTTTTCTGAGTCCTAATCCTTTTTGACCTCTCTGCTGCATTCAGCTTTGTTAACCATATTCTTCTCATTGATACTGTCTTCTTTCAGGATTTCATACTAACCATTACAAATCCTTTTCTGGTTCATCATCCACCTCATAATCCCTAACTGTGGGAATTCCACAGAATTCCATCCTTGGCCCTCTTCTCTTCATGACCTCATTAATTCCCTTGGGTTTAATTATCATTTCCATGTAAATACTTCCCAGAGTTATATGTTCAATCCCAAAGTTTTCCCTGAATTTCAGTTTCACAACACCAATTATTTATTAGACATTTCAAACTGAATGTCCCCAAAGCATCTCAAACTTGGCCTGTCCAAATAATTCCAAAAATTTCCTTGGCCCTACTTTCAAAATACCCACTGTTCTTTCAAACTTCCCTATCCTGTGGAAAGTACCATCATTTTTCTAGTCTTCCAGGTTTATAACTTCAGTATTATATTCATCTCTTCACTCTCCCTCATCTCTCATATCCAGTTGCCAAGTATTGTGTTTCTATCTCTAAAATATCTCTTGCATCTGACCCCTTCTCTCTTCTCACGACCTTAAGTTCTCATCTCTTGCCTAAATTATCCCAATCACTATTTCATTTTTTTCCCCACCACAAATCTCTCCAATTCCATACCATCCATTCTCTCTTCCTGTGGTTTCCCTTAAGCCCAGACTCTACTCAATAAACTTCAGTGGCTCCCTTTTGCTTCTAGGTTGAAATATAAATATCTCTTTCAACTTTTCAAGCTCATCACAATTTGGTACAAATCTAACTTTATTTGTTAATTATACATCACTTCCCTTCTTATAATCCTGTCAGATTGATTTTTTTCTCTGCTCCTCATACACAGCTCTCCATCTCTGATTACCCTGTCCAACCCAGTGACAGGAACACATTCTTTCCTTACATTTGTTCCAAAGGATCCTTTTTCTTCAGAATACTTCTTCTGCAAGGCTTCTTTTTCCAAATCCCCCTTCCCAACTAACATTGTCTTTATTTTATTTCCATGAATTAATTTTGCATTTATTTTTCATATACTTATATGTACACTTGTTTTTAATTCTATTTATTTTTTGTATTTTTATATACTTATGCAGGTACTTGTTAATTCCTCTGTTAGAATGTAAGCTAAAGCGTGGTTAAAAGGAACAGTCTACCCAGTATCTGTCACATGCTAAGTACTTAAAAATGCCTGTTTGATTTTTTTTTAACAAAAAAGAGTTTTTTATTTTATCAGTTGATATCATGATTGTATTAGACTTTATATTAATGAGCAATTATGTTCAACTGCTTTACTAATACTGAACCAACCATGAATTCCTACTATAAAGCTAATATGGTTAAAGTTAATATTTTTTCAATGTTTCTGAATCCTTATTGCTAATATTTTTATCCAATACTTTTGCCTACATATTTATTAGAGATATATTTATACCCTTTCTCTGCTTTATGTTCATCTAGTTCAGGTATAAGAACCAAATTTGTCTAATAAAAAGAGTCTAGAAGAATGCCTTCTTTATATTTTGTACAGTATTATATACCAGAATTAATTATTCTTTGAATATTTTATAGGATTCACTTGTAAATCCATCTGAGCCTATGATCTTTTCTTTTGTGAGTTTATGGTTTGTTAATTTCTTTTTCTAAGACTAGACTGTTTAAATTTTCTATTTTTCATTCTCTTAACCTAGATATTTTATATTTTCTAAATATTCTAATTCATATAAGAGCAATTTTGCTGGTATAATTGGACAAGATAGTTTCTAATAATTTCTATTACTTTTCATTAGTGAAAGAAATTCTTAATCTTTGATTTTGTCAGTTCCCTTTACTTAATTTCCTTTATTTTTCTGTTTTGTCTTTTCAAACAATCAACTTCCAGTTTATTAACCAACTCAATGGGTTTTTTGTTTGTTTTCAGGTTTGTTTATCCTTTGATTATCTTTATTTCTATTTTTGTTTATCTGAATTTTTTAAACTATAACTCCCAAGATATTTTTTTTAATCTCATCCTATAATTTTCCTTGGCTTGCCCTGAAGCCAGTGAACTATTACAGCATACATGAACTTGGTTTGGAAGATCTCGTTAAGTTCTTCATGGAACTCAGTTTTTTAATTCTTTGCAACAGATGGCACATGAGATTTGATTAGCTGTATGGGGGCTTGTTTTCTGTTTTCAGAAAGACAATAACCAGAGAAACAAGTGAGGAGGGAAAGATGAGAAAAGAGACTGAAGAGACACTGGATCCCCAAAGCACAGACATTATATATTGTATACAATATCACAGAATCCTACTTGAAGTATTTCCAATTTGAAAGAACCTGCAATAATTTATGTTTTACTAGAATGACCTTTGTTGTAGAATGTATTGTAGAATATAGAGTGTTGTAGAATGACTTTTCTAGAGAACTGATCTCTCTCTCTCTCTCTCTCTCTCTCTCTCTCTCTCTCTCTCACACACACACACACACACACACACACAAACAGAATATTGAAATAGGCAGGAAATTTTAATGTGCATTAGACTGACTAGATCAAAAATCACATTCAATATTCAATTAGGAAAAAAAAATAAAGATCTGGATAGGATTTATAACCCATCCTGAGTACTGAGAAAAACAGGAAATGATTGTAAGTTAAGGCAATGACTCATAATTTCTTAGATGTGTTAAATGAGCAGACTCTTTGCAGGCCTGAAAAGCCCAGAAATGGCTTTGCACTGACATATTCTTGATCTCTTTAACACATGGAAGTCAAAATTAGCACTGTTTTAGAATATTCCCTCATTTGAAAAACACTACAGAGAAAAATGAAAAGATGATGTAACTTTTGCCTCACAAAACAGAGAAAAGAAGTTGAGGGAAAAAAAATAAATCTGTTGAGGATGTCATGTAAGACCAGGCCAAGTCAGAAGATCATAAAACAAGAATCTGCAAGCCCTCTAACCCTGTTCATTTAAAGAAATATATACAAATAAATATAATGCAAACTATTTGTTAAGTTCAGTCAAGTGACTTAATGGATAGAGTACTGAACCTGGAGACAGAAAAACCCGAGTTCAAATTCTACCTCAGACACTTCTTAGCTATGTTAACCTATTTGCCTCAGTTTCCTTCAATTGAAAATTGGGGATTAATAGCACCTGCCTCAAAGAGTTGTTGTGAAGATCAAATAAGATAATATTTAGAAAGCAATTAGCACAAGTGCCTAGTAGATGTATTGTGAATCGATTTCTTTCCTTCCATGAGAGAAGTACAAAGTGATATGGTAGGATTTCTAAGGAAAAAGAGATCATTAGCAACTGAGATGATTCTGGACCTGAGAGGTTTTGAGGGATTTCTACAAACAGAGATGGGATCAGAAAATAAGTTGTCAGGATGAATGCGATTATAAAGGAAGATAGGAGAGAAAACTGAGAAAATGTCTAGGTGGGTAGAATCCTGGGTAGCTGGGTAACACAGTGGATAGAACTCCATCCCCTGAGATAGGAAGACCCATCATCTGGAGTGCAAAACTGCCCCCAAAAACTTATTAGCTGTGTGATCCCAGGCCAAGTCACTGAAACCTGTTTGCCTCACTTTTCTCATCTATAAAATGAGCTGGAATCAGACCTGACTGAAACAAATGAACAGATAGAATATTTATTAAGAATTTTATGTTGAATACAATACTATTGTAGAGAGGATACAAATATAAGTCAGATACAAACAAAAGTCAGTCCCTATTCACAAGAAGTTTATATTTTAATTGGAAGGGGGAAAGATAGAACATATTGGGGAAGATAACATAGAAAGAAGAGCTAGAACAGTTGGAAGAGAAGGATATACACATGAGGGCAAGGCAGTTATTGAAGAGTATGATTAAGTCAAGAGGCTTGGATTGGCAGTCAACAATTAATCATCAGCCAAGAATTTGAGTGGGTCAAATAGGAAATATTTGAAGTTCTAAGATAGAAGAAAAGGGAGCCCATAAATGATATAAAGTCATGGTGATTAGAGGAGAAAATGAATAGTACAGTTTCACAGAGGATAAGGGTCAAGAATATTTCTGGAGAAGGAGGAGGTGGTTGGCAATGTCAGTTATGACTTGAAACGGAATGACATGAGCAGAATTCAGGTCACTGAATTTAGCAGTTAGAAGGGAAGGAGGAGAGACAAAGTAATGATACAGGAAAAATTCTGATGTAGAAAAGAGGAGAGAAGCAGTGCTGCCACTATTTCATAATAGAAATCAGTTGCTCTTCACTGGCAGCAATCCTAGAGTAATCCTAGAGTTGTGAGACTTCATGTTACAGGATGTCATGAGTTTAGTATAGAGTCATTGTCAAGGAATTAAGAGGTAATTTGTTGTCATGGGAGGGAGGAGGAGAGGGCTTAAAGAATAAGGGGAAGAGATTCCATAGCATTTCACAACCATTTTTTCATAATCATCCCAACTTATGTCAGTCACTGACTTTTAATTTATCTGAATTTTCTTGGAACTCCAGACACTTACAAATGGTCTTTATTGTTCATTATGAATGCTGTGAATCTGATCAAACTGACAAATAAGTTTCTAGCACTGAGTTTTGTCTGAAATGATTGATTTATAATAAACCAATGTTTCTTTTTATGAAAAATCTCATGATCCCACACTCTGGATATTTCTTCTCTTCTGGATTCTTGCTTATTATTTTAACCAGAAAGGAAGGCATTACCTTTGATTTTCCCAGTTTTCTGGCTTCTGTTCCTAAAACACATTATGATCATCTTTTCCACAAAAACAAGCCAAGAAAAGCAAATGTCTTCTTTTTTTTTTCATTCCAATGAACAACAGCCAGAACCTACTGCAACCTTACTTTAGAGATGAGAAGACCCAGGGAGTTTAAACAACTTCCTCATCTAACAGCTTAGACTGATAAGGGAAATTCACACAAATGGCAGCTAGGAGACCATAAAAGTGTTTAGGAAGAGTCTATGAGAGCCTCTCTCTTAGAATTCACAGAAAGTATGATTAATTCCTTATTTGTATAATGAGGGGCCTTTCCTTTCTTCTTCCTCATCAATATACATATGTATTTTTTATTTCCTGTCAGCTTACTGAGTGGTGGAAAAGTCTTTTAAATTTTCTGATGAGCCAGAACTGAATGAGCAAATAAAAGATTAAATAGATGAAAACTTGCTCTTTCCCAGTGGCAAATAAAGTAGAATTGCTTGCTATAGGCCTCCATGTGGTAGGAGAGAAAGCAACGAACAAAAATGGTAGTTGTCTTATCTTCTCACCTAGGAGCTCTGTCTCTTATGTTTATTCCTTCAGGATCTCAAGTGAATGAATATCAATGATAGAATAGCCTTGAGACCTTTAAAAGATTGGTACACCAGAGATCTAACAAGTGGAATTGCTGCTGGTCTTCCAGTAGACACATCAAGCTAACAGAAAATAAAGAGTACTTTGCATCACATTTCTAGAAAGAGCCTTGGTATTACCAAAGCTCCAGGTATCCACACCCAACAAACAGAGACTAATGAACATGTTCTAAGGACTGTCCCAGTTCTACCCTTAGATCTGTTGGTTTTAGGATGGTTTCAGAATAGTTCTGTCTGATGTGAAAGGATGATCCAACTGAACTTTCGTGGGCCCTTACAGATCAAACATCAGTATACCTCCAAGGCCTAAACAGAAACATAGATCCATTTTAGGTCTGGAATTATTTGAAGAAAGAAAAGCATCAGATTCACAAGGCATTTCTTCCTCCTCACTGTCCCTTCTCAGGTTTCAAGAAGGCAGAAGTTATCAGGACATCTGCCTAAAAGGAGGTGTAGTGAAGTCTCTCTCTTATCCCATGAGATTTTTATTTGATATTGTGAGTAGATGATAAAATTACCACCCATGGGACCCAAGTTCTCCTAATGGCCTTAGGATCATTGAGGGAAAGGAGTATAGGTTTATAGCTACAAGAGACTTTAAAAACCATCAAGCCCAAACCCATCATTTTACAGATGAGAAAATTAAGAAACAAAAAGGTTAATTGTCTTGTAGCTAAGTAAATGTTCAAGATGGGATTTGAACCCAGGTCTTCCAGTTTCTCAATACCTTCTGACCTTCTGATTAGAGGACTAGGGGACAGAGAAAAGAACTCCTTCGAAAGCCTCCACTTAAACAGGGCTCAAAGATCACCAAACTCTTAATTTCCTCCTAAGTGCACTACTTAACTGGATACTTTCCTTCACCACCACTTTTTAGCTTTCTTTTGTGGGTTGTCTTCCCCTATTAGATTATAAACCTTAAGGACAGAGACTGTTTTTCATTTTTTGTATCCCCAGCACTTAGCACTTTAGTGCAACTAAAAAAATGTTTACTTTCTGACTGATTCAACACTCTAAATCCTATGCCCTATTCAATGATGATGCTATGTAAACCTACTCTCCCATGTACCTATCTGTGTACATACTATATCCTTGAGACAATTCTGTTTTGTTTTTGTATTTGTGCCTAGAATGGTATCCTGATCATACTAGGCACTGTTAACAAATGTTAGATATGTTAAATTGTTGAACTTCAGAGTTAGATTATGGGACCGCAGAGATTATTTAGCCTGGTTGAAACTGATACTCTCTTCCCTTCTTATTTTTTTAGCTTAAAGTTTTTTTAAATTAGATCACTGAGATTCCAAGTAGTCTTCTCATTATTGCTCTCCTGAATGTATTATAACCTGTACCAGGCATTCAACATTCCTGTATATGAAGCAATGGTTAGAAAGCCATACTTCATCCTTTTCTCCAATAATCTTCATATCAAATTGCTCACTTCTCAAATTTTACTACTTTTCTAAATATTAGACATTCTTTTGGCATTGCTGATGCAAGTACCACTTGGGCCCTCAATTCCTCCAGTTTTCTGCTCAACTTTAAAACTCTGGAGGTCATGGTTTTAAAAGCAGGAGTTCAATTCTCTTTCACAAATTCAAATCATGAATAATTCATGTCCCAGCCTTCAGATACTATAAAGCAAAAATGCATTTCTGAATATGGTATTATAACCAATGGCCACCACATTTCCTAAGGAGGCAGCATGATGCCTTATAAAGAATACTGGACCTGGAGCCAGAAGAATTGAGTTGGAATTTTGGTTAGGTATTTTAATTAACTTTCTGAGTCTCAGGTTCATTATATGTAAAATGAGGGGCTGGACTAATCTTCTGCTGGTCACTTTTAATTCTAAATCTAAAGTCCCAGCACATGTCAGACCACTATATTGCCCAGTGAAGACTCTATAGTAGATGACTCTACTTGATTCTTCATTCCCAGACTAAGCAGTGAGACTTAATATGTCATTATGCAAAGAACTACTTCCACTTTGAACCCAGGCCCCAGGAATAGACAGAGAACAGAAATGTTCAATATTGTGTTCTTGTCTTCTTAGGATTTTCTGGATGGGGAATTTAGATTCACTAGGGTGACAACCTTACCCACAGCATCAAATGAAAAGCTCATGGGATAAAAGAAAGGTTTCATTATTCCCTCTTATAACATGGAGCACTTGGAAGGATCAAGGAGCCCAGAGTGCTGGGCCTTGTGTCAAGAAGAATTATCTTCCTGAGTTTAAAGCTGGCCTCAGACATTTTCTAGCTGTGTGACCCTGGACAAATTACTTAACCCCTGTTTGTCTCAGTTTCCTCATCTGTACAATGAGTTAGAAAAGTAAATAGCAAATCATCCCAGTATGTTTGCCACAAAAAGCCCATGACTGAAAAACAACTGAATAATAATATCATTGAAACCTTTTTAATCTTTTTCTGTTTATCTATCTGGTCTCCTTCTGATCCTCTTTAGGACAGGAATTCATTTAATCCATTCTTAGCTCTTGTGAGAAATGAAGGGTATTGGTCTTCACAGGGTGTGGAGGGGGGCCCTTAGGGAATCCATTACAAAGGGGGAATGGCCCAGCCAATCACAAGACTGGAAGAATTTTCCTAATCCCATTCCAGGGATACCAAACCCCAAACCAGTTCTCAAGGGGTCAAGAGTGACCTAGGGATCTTGACCTAATGCTACTGAGTTTGCACAATTAGGTAATTGAATATTAACCCACACACCCGCTGTGATGATTTGGATTCATTAGCATATCATGCATAGTATGATGTGGGGGGGGGGTCAAATTAGGGGCATGCCATGGAATGGGTGGACCTCTTAGATTGTAACTCAAACTCTGAGAGTTGAACATCCAAGAGGGAGGGGAAAGAGTTTCTGAAGACCATAAATTACTTGACTTTGAAGACCAAGTCCTGCTTCATGCCTAGGTGAAGTACCCATACCTTGTAAGGTGTATCTTGCAAGGTGCATGAATAAAATGTACAATTTTCTCTCACTCTATCAAGTTTTTCTTTTCATTCATTTATAACAGTTCTTAGGCTGATAGGAAGGCAAATGATCAAAGAAGACTTGAGAAGGTAGAAAAGGAAGAGAAAATGGATATGTTGAGACAAGTTCTCTAGTACTTCCTTCTTTCCCTTCTCTTCTTGTGCAAAGGACTATGAGTACAGTATAGACCAGAGAAAGAAGAGAGACTTGGTAATTACAAAACTGTGAGGGATCAAGAGGGAATAGGAGTATTGAGTATAGCACTTTCATTAAGAATGGAAAAGAAGTTCTTTAAGTCTGTGTCTTCACAAAGAACCCTTAGAGCTTTCCTGGGTGAAGAAAAGCGAAATGGTAATTATCATTGAGATTCCCAGGAATTTTAAGGAACTTTAGAACAGGCATCAGAAGATCTGGATTCAAGCTTTGTCTTCATGCAAAATAGTCCTGTGACCTGGGACAAATCACTTAATTTCCCTTCACCCTAGTTTCCCGAACTACAAAATGAAGGGATTATAAATAGATTATAGATTATAAATATATAAACAGAAAAAATATATAAAACTTTTAAGATTCCTGTAAAGAATGAAAGGTGTTGTTGGTCTTCACAGGGTATGGAAGGGGGCCCCCTTTGAAATCCATTACAAAGGGGGAAATGGCCCCAGTCAATAACAAAACTGGGAGAGTTCTCTTAATCCCATTCCAAAAATGACAAACTAGATTAGAATAGCTTAGTTTTGACCTTCTCCTTTGTACATGCTCAAAGAGATCTTTCTTCTAGTTCATTAGTATAATGAGCAGGGTGGGGAAACATAGGAACCAATGTGTCAATTAGATTTGTGACCCCAGCCTATGATTGGCATGAATGGGGCAGAAACAAAGTCTTTCAAAGTGCATAAAAGAGCTTCTATGTTGGGATTTTCCCATCCCCTCTCTCCCACCATGAGAGAGGTGTGCCATTTTGTTAAGATATCTTAATAAACACCATTTTAATCACTCTGGATTGAGTATTCTCAAGCCATTTATAACAATTCCTTAGGTAAAGAAAATGTGAAGGTACATATCAGAGTTACGGCCCATACAAAACTCAAAGAATGAAAAGATAATTCAGGAAATTATGGTGGTTATTGCCTAAGATGTCCATCACAGACAAAAGAGATGAAAGATTTTCCTAAAAATCTAAAGCTTTAACAAGTGACTGAAAAAGATATAACCTTATCTCAAGAAATTCCACTGCTAGGCATATATCCCAGACATCAAAGAAAGACCACTTAAATAGCAAACTATAATAGCATCTTTTGTAGTTGCAAAGAACTAGAAATAAAGAACATGCCCATAAATTGATGAATAGCTAAATGGAAATGGAAAGGGAAAATGGAAAGAAAAACAAGCAAAACTGATCACTTCTTGAATAATGACCAAGAAGATATATGTTAAAAAAAAAAAAGTACCTTCCCCTCTTCTCTTTGAAGAAGGGATTGACTATGAGTATGGAACATTATGTATACTGTCAGATTCAATTGAAATTTTGGTAATTTTACTAAACCCCTTGTAAAAAATGACTTGCTGGATAGAGGTGAGGGCTATAATCAGAAATGAAGATGATATAAAAACAAAAGATAACAATAAAGTTTAATCATTCCTCAATGCCAAAATCTTAAAGACTTTAAATAAACTTCATGAGAATAAAATCCATAATTTCCAAGGACTCTGAATGTACCTGGTTCCATTCACTGGTGACTCGTAATATAATGCAGTAATCATTTTTCGGCTTCAAAGGTGCATTGTAAAACTTCCCATAGTACAATCTGTCTCCAAGGGAGAGCTCTCGGACTTCAGGGATGTCTTTGGCCAGGAATTCTGCAGCCACGTATCCCTTGGTATTTGAGTCACTGCTGAAGAAAGTGGTATCTTGTATTGAATCACAGGGAAACTTGCTTTGGAGAATCAAGGGCAGCACCAACACTTGATAGGAACTAGAATTAAATAGAAAAGCACATATCAGATCAAAAACCATCTGGTCTTGTAAGACCAAACATATTTCTGGGACTTAGAAAATCCAGGCATTATTTCTGAAAATTGCAAAATATTCCTACCAGATTATAAATGGAAGTTGAGTCAATTCTGATTTAAATACTAGGAGAATTTTATGAACTTGTCTATGTATTTTTAACCCAAAATTTGCATTTTTGTACTCATATCATCTAACATGAACTTCCATCATAGCTACTGATCTGTTCTGCAGATGCCAACAAAACTAAAATAAGAAAACAAAAATATTGGCTTTCAACAAGTATCCTTTGTGTTCTAAAGTTGATTTAATTAATATATTCCATGTGGTCAGAGAGAAAATTCTATTGTGAAAAAAGGTCAGTATAGTTACCTGAAAGATAGGTAGTCAAAGGAATTTGATAGGGAATAGACTTTAGAGATCATCAATTCAATCTCCTCATTTACCAAAAAAAGAAACTATAATCCAAGGGGTTAAGTAACTTGTCAAAGATCATATAGCACAAATGGGATTCACATTCAAATTTTCTGACATCAAATTCATACTTTTTATTTTTTTTAATTAAGAAGGTCAATTGATTGCTAAATTCATCAAAGAGGAACTAGTTAATTGTATGGTATCTCAAAAGAGAGGTCAGTATGATCTCTAAATGAGAGGCAGAATACTGTGAGTTTTAAGTGAATGGCCTTAGAGTCAGCAAGATTTGGAATCTGACTTTGTAACTATAGACAAATCATTTAACCTCTATAATCAACCTTCTAAAAGAAGTTTCCAAATCCAGAGTTTCTTCCACCTTTGAAAACACAGATCTAAAAACTCTCTCCCCTCTCTTGATTCTGTCCAAATTCTTTTCAAAGGAAAGAAAAAGGATAGGGCAATGTAAGCCCAGATGATATCCTTTTTGATGGGGAAAAAAAAATCTAGAAAGGTAAAATGTCATATTTATGCAATTTAAATGATTTGTGAGACAGAACAATTCCTGTTTTAATTGTAGACACTACAAAATATTCACAAGCAGACACAATATTTTTAGTATCATATTTAGCTATTTGAATTAATTCTTTATACAACTAATAGAAAACCTACTAGGAGAAAGTAGAGATAAAAATCTTAATATCAACAAAAATGAGAAACACAAGACTGAAATCATTTCCAGATGTACTGAATGGGTTTGTTTTTTATGAGAATGTGGTGATTTTCAAAACTCATTAAGCCTATAAAAATTCAATAAGAAACTGCAAACTTGGATCTTACTTAGCTCTGTCTGAATGACCTTGGATAACTTCCTTTGAACCTCAGTTTCTATAATGATACTTATGGTTTCTGCCTCCTGACTTTTGTTAGGATTTAAGGAGACTGATTTGTAACCATTGAGTACTATATAAATGTACACTCTACTAAGAACTGATATACACCATTCCAAAAAGCAAAGTATAAAAGTATAAAGTACAAAATGCCTTTACAAAAATTTCCTCGTAAATCATTCCTATGCATTATTTCAATAAAATTTGTATTTTGGTACTCATTTTGTCTAACACCCACCCCCATTCTACATATATATATATATATATATATATATGTATATATATATATATATATACACACACATACACACACACACATATATATATGTATGTATACTAATCTATTCTGCAGTTCTCAATGACACCAGATAAATATATTAGCTAACAGCAAGCTTTTACTACATAATCATAAATATATATAAACCCAGATTTCAATTAGATTTCTTTTTTAGGTTTTTGCAAGGCAAATAGGGTTTAGTGGCTTGCCCAAGGCCACACAGCTAGGTAATTATTAAGTGTCTGAGGCCAGATTTAAACTCAGGTACTCCTAACTCCAGGGTCAGTGCTCTATCCACTGTACCACCTAGCTGCCCCTTGTTACATTTTTAAAGTGTAAATAAAGAGAATGAAAAAAATCACAAAAATATTACTGGTCTCTCGGTTTACAAAGAACTTTACATGTATTTTGTCTTTTGGGCCTTATAACAATATTGTGAGATAGTGAAGTACAATATCAATGTTTGTGAAATTCCTGTATAGAAAGGGGTCCCCCAACATCCTTCTGGGCCCTGAGGAATTCCTTAGAAATATAAATTTGGCCAGGTGTCTTTGGGTCTGAAAATAATAAGACTCAAGTACTTGACCTGGGGATCCAGGATATACCATAAAATTGTTTGAAGAATCACAAAGCACCCTCAAAAGCCTAATTATTTTGCTATATCTGTTAAATTCCAGGACTGCCTCCCCCTTCCCCAGGTGTGGCTGGAACAATAAGATAGTAAATTCCATGAATCTGTGGGAAGCTCATGAACATGTGACCTCCCCCATCTCAGGAAATATGTTCAAACAAAGACCCTGTCTATAAGGAATCCCATATTTACATATGATAAGACTATCTTTGCTCCTGTATGCTTCTGTATCCTGCCTGCTCTCAGTATCCCCCCCCCACTGCTATAAAAACCCTATTCCCTGAACATTCAGGTACTGTTGGATTGGATATTCCATCCCTAGACAGTCCCCGGGGAATAAAGTTCTCCACACTTATCAAACTCTGGTCTCCATCTCACTCTTTGGGTTCAACATTTGGAGGCCCCAGCGAGATCTTGGTGTTTTCTGTCACCAAAGGAGACCACGGGAACCTCAAGTTTAGGTTTGAACAGACTGTCTCTCCCTTTCCTAGGGGAGCCAGTCTCTGATGATGTTCCAGGGCCCCAGGACCAGGTAGACATAGTCTTAGTATGAACCTCTCCTTGACTGCAATCCCCCATTCGGACTAAGTGGAGATCCTGTTGCACCTCTGGAGGTAAGCTTGTTCTGGTTCTGGGTCTAGATATTTAGTTGAAGGGGAATTCTGTATCAGACATGATGTCTGGGTCCCCTCTTTTGAGTGCTCCTTGCAACAGCAAGGAAGACATTTGGTTGGCCTTTGGGAGGGAGATATTGTTGGAGGCGACACTGAAATCTCCCCTCATGGCATTCCTGAGATGTCAGGAATTTGCCATTGGCCTGTGTTTGTGGATTTGCATTGAGATTGTCAGTTTGGAAAATTATGTTGTGTTTGAGTGATCTGTACTTGTGCCTCATCTGTGTTTTTGTGTTCAGATTGTCTATTTACATGTGTGTTCAGGTTCTTCTATTGATTTGTTAAATGGGGGGAAATGTTCCCCTAAAAACTTCCTTGGGGTGCCTCATTTAAATTGCTGCTCTTTATTTCTAGGCAGTATTTATCTAATGCCCTCCCTGGCTCTCTCCTCAAGCCTGCTTGCTGCCTGTGTTACAGTGGGTAATGGGATCCCTCCCTCCTCACCCCTGCGTTGTCTCTTGAGCACTTCCAAGAGGGATTTTTTATTTTTATTTTAAAAAGGAATGGATTTTGGTGTTAAATTGACTGAGGCCAAACTACTCACCCTGTTATTTTCTTTCTTTCTTTTTTTTAATTTATTTTTTATTCTCATTTTGTACAAATGGTTTTTTACATTAATAAAATATTCTTGTTTACAAGTAAACAAAATACCCCTTCCCCCATGAATATAGATAGACTTGCTTGGGCGAAAAAAGTAAAGGGGAGAGAAAAAAATTAAAATTAAAAAAAAATAATAGTAATAATTGTAGGTATGGTCAGGTGGCGCAATGGACGAAGCACCAGCCCTGGAGCCACGAGCACCGGAGCCCACATCCAGCCCTGTAGACCCAACAATCACCCAGCCATGTGACATGTAAGACACCCGATCCCCACTACCCTGTAAAAACCAAAAAGAAGAAAAAAAAAGACCCAAAATAAATAAAATAGTAATAATAGTAGGGGTGGCTGGGTGGCAGACAGACCATTGGCCCTTGAGCCAGGAGCACCTGGGTCCAAATCCGGCCCCAGACACCCAAAGATCACCCTGCTATGGGGCCCCAGGCAGGCTACCCAGCCCCACTTGCCCTGCACTCTCCCCCAAATAATAACAAAAAATGTGCTTCAGTCTTTGTTCCAACACCAACAACTCTCTCATGGGTAGATCACATTCTTTATGGTAAGTCCATCACAAAAGTTACTTCCATATTTTTCCACCATTGCCATTGCTGATCGCAACTCCCTCCTTTCTTATTTCTCCACTACCATGTACTCTATTTTCTCTCTCCTTTCACTCTGACTCTGCTGTAGTGTAGCTGAGTGGTGCAGCAGACAGATCCCTGGTCCTGGAGCCAAGAAGCCCTGAGCCCCCATACCACCCCTTAAGCCCAGCATCCACCTGGCCCCATGGTCCTGGGCAGGCCTTCCAATCCCAGCCCCTTGCAAGAAGTAAAAAAGAAAATGTGTTATATCTGATCACTCTCCCTCAATGGTCCATCCTCTCCTCCTTTATTCAAATCCCCACCCCTTCCCCCTGATCCCCCCTCCTTCTTATTCCAGATGTCCATACCCCATTGAGTATATCTGCTGTTTCCTCTCCTAGCCATCTCCGATGAGAGCAAAGGTTCCCCCATTCCCCCTCGCTTCCCCCCCTCCACATCACTGCAACAGCTCATTGTAATAAAAAAAATCTTATGTGAAATATCTTGGACTATTCCCCCTCTCCTTCCTCTTTCTCCCATTCCATTTCCCCCCTTCTCCATTGACTCCATTTTTACACCATATTTTATCTTCAAATTCATCTTTCTCCTGTGCTTCAACTACAAAAGCTCCCTCTACCTGCTCTATTAGCTGAGAAGGTTCATATGAATATGATCAGTATCATTTTTCTATACATGCAGTTCATCCTCATTAAATCCCTCATATTTCCCCCCTCTCCTCCAATCTCCATGCTTCACCTGAGTCCTGTATCTGAAGATCAAACCTTCTGTTCAGCTCCAGCCATTCCAAAAGGAATATTTGAAATTCCCCTGGTTCATTGAAAGTCCATCCTTTTCCCTGGAAGAGGACAGATGGGTAGTGCATTCTTGGCTGCATTCTAAGCTCTTTTGCCTTCCAGTATATTGTATTCCAAGCCCTACAAGCTTCCAATGTAGTTCCTGCTAAGTCCCATGTGATCCTGACTGCAGCTCCGCGATATTTGAACTGTGTCCTTCTGGCTGCTTGTAATATTTTCTCAGTATGTCTGGGGTTGACCTGATTTCCCCAAAATGACATTTGGATAATATCTCATCTGGCAGAATAAATCTGGCCTAAGATATTTGACTTACCCACGTGACCTCTGCCTGGACACTGACATTCAATACTTATATCTGTAAAGGAATTTTCCTTTAATGTCCTGAATCATTAGAGTTACTAAGCAAAGTAGAAAAAGAAATTTTAGGTGAATTCGATCTAATAGCCAGAGATAGGTTAGGTATGTTAGGTGTGTGGCTCTGACACCTGCTAACAGCTACATGTTAAGATAGAAATTAAGTTTCTTTAATTTTTAGAAGGGGTATTTAGGTAAGAAGAAGAAGAATGGGAAATACTTAGGATAATTATAGTTTTAAGGCCTTGTTTAAGGAAAGGAATGTGAGTCAGATAAGTATATCAGGAAAAGGAAAATCAATGGTATATTTGAGAATATTTTGAAAAATTTCATTTTGGTTAAGGATATTTGAGTCATTATTGTTATAAGAGCAAAGGTTAAGTGTTTTATTTTAAACCTTATGCTGAGTATTCTGAACTAAGATGATTGTTGAATGTATGTTACAAGCTTAAGACAGTATGACAATTCTCACTGGGAGTTTGCTCATATAGTAAAATACTAATGAAAGTTTATTGTGTTGAAGTGAAGTATGTGCATCAACATGGCAATAAGGCAAAATGTAAATGCAATAAGCTCCAAAATCTCATTGTCTTGTGATGAAAATATGTGTTTTGATCTGAGTAAAATGTTAAGCAGATTGTTTACCAGAAGACAAAGTCTCAACTAGTCACCTGACCTGGAGAGGACTTTTTTGGAACAGATTCAGAAGATGCAGAAGGACATCAGAGGTCTCCAGGAGAGAAGAGAAGAAAGGAGAGACACTGGACCAGTTCATCTCTACCATTTCTCACCTATGCATACATTGTATAGTCAAGGGATCTGTTTTTGTAACCCCCCCTTGATTCTGTAAATATGACACCCCTAACTTATGCCCTTCTCCCTATGAAAATGAGGAGAGGCAGGGTGTGGATGTTCTCCATTGAAAGAAAAGGAGGGAGACTATTGGGTAGTATGTTTATATCCTGTCTAAGGAGAGTCTTATCTCTGATTTAGCTGGCCTGAACAACTTAAAGAGATAGGTGGATTGAGATGTAATGATGATACCTGGATCCTTTGTAAAGATGCTTGTAGTTCATGCTTGTCCAGGTTATGAAGATGATAACTCATGGGTTTGAGTTAATTTGAAAAAAAAGTGGGGAAAGAAGTACAATATCAATGTCTGTGAAATTCCTATATAGAAAGGGGTCCCCCAACATCCTTCTGGGCCCTGAGGAATTCCTTAGAAATATAAATTTGGCCAGGTGCCTTTGGATCTGAAAATAATAAGACTCAAGTACTTGACCTCCCAGGATATACCATAAAATTGTTTGAAGAATCACAAAGCACCCTCATCAGCCTAATTATCTTGCTGTATCTGTTAAATTCCAGGACTGCCTCCCCCTTCCCCAGGTGTGGCTGGAACAATAAGATAGTAAATTCCATAAATCTGTGGGAAGCTCATGAATATGTGACCTCCCCCATCTCAGGAAATATGTTCAAACAAAGACCCTTTCTGTCTATAAGGAACCCCATATTTACATACAATAAGACTATCTTTGCTCCTGTATGCTTCTGTATCCTGCCTGTATCCCCCCCCACCAAATGCTATAAAAACCCTTATCCCCTGAATACTCAGGTACTGTCTGATTGGGTATTCCATCCCCAGACAGTCCCTGGGAATAAAGATCTCCACACTTATCAAACTCTGGTCTCCATCTCACTCTTTGGGTTCAACACTAGTTGCTATTGTTATCACTATTTTTGTTGTTTTTGTTCAGTCTGGTGCAACTCTTTGTGACCCCATAGCCAATAGCAGCCAGGCTCTTCTATCCTTCACTGTCTCTCAAAGTCTGTCCAAGTTCATGTTCATTGCTCCCATTACTCTATTCATCTCATCTTCTCCTTCACTTTTTGCCTTCAAACTTTCCCAGCATCAGGGTGTTTTCCAATGAATCCTGTCTTCTCATTATATGGTCAAAGTATTTAACTTCAACTTCCAGTGAATAGCCTGAATTCATTTATTTAAGTATTGATTGATTTGACCTTCTTGTTAATCAAGGAACTGTCAAAAGTTTTCACAATTCAGCTTTCCTTATAATTCAAATCTCACAGTTATACACTGTTATTTGAAAAAAGCACAGCTTTTTCAGTTGAGGAAACTAAGGCCTAGAGTCATATGGTAGGTATGGAGTAGGATTTCAACTTGGGCCTTCCTGTTTCCAATTTCAAGTTTTCTGGCATTGTGTAATTACTGTGTAATTGAAGGAAATGTGCTTTACCAGTCATGTACTAGAATGTGCTCACTGACTGCCAATTCCAGGCAGAGGAAGCTACCTTCTTCAGTCTGGCCAAATGGAGCAGCTGTCTTTAACCATTATAATAGTATTTATAGAGTACTTTTAAAGTGTGCAAAGCACTAATCTCATTTGATCTTCAAACAACCTTTTAGAAATAAATATATTCTTAATGCCAAAAATTCTTATTTCTAAGCCCCCCTCCCCAATATCTCTTCTATGAGAAAACAAATGTCACTCATTACAGAGAAGTCTCAAAGCTCCTGGACAGTAACATGGTTCAAAATGGTTTCAGATGCCTTGCCTAAACATGCAATAAATCATCTGCGGCTCTTTCTGGAGATTGGAATTCATTATTCTCACAGAAACTCATTGTACACCTCACAGAAAGGAGACAAACCATGTTAAAAAAAAAAAAAAAACACTTTGCAAATCTAAACAGCTACATTTTGTGTACTTTTCTAGTCATGCAAAATCAAACCACTAATCCACCATGCCTTCTTGGCTGATTTTCCAGAAGAGATGTTTTACAATGAGTAATCCATAGGTAGAGTCTTTTGGTGATTTTTGTTTCTTTTGTAGCCTCATCCCTTTTGACTACAAATACTTAGTCAAGTATTTCTAACATGGCAGAAGACAACTAAGGTTGAGTGAGGTACAGGGCCATAGAACCAAAACAGGAATTGTTACACTTAAGGTCATTGGACTCATTTAGTACCATTCTCTAACCACTTCAGTCAATTGCTCCAAATAAATATATTCACCACACCAGCCTAACATATCATCGATGTATAAGATGAGAGATCCTTGGGAAATCGAAAAATCTAACAACCTAAAACAACAACTGTATTAGTAAATCAATAGCAAGTGCTAGTCCTAATTACTGACCTGATGGGTCCATTTCTATCCTCTGCTTTCCACAGACTCAGGGGTGGTAAAGGACCTCCTTGAACTGCAATAAATTTTATGTCTGGAATGGGAGGCTCTGAAATATGCAAGAGAAAGAAATCATATGTTTATATCACATGTTTTCACTGGAAAAGAGAGATTAGATTTGTTTAGTTAGGACCAGATCAAAGAACTAGAAACAGCTGGAAGCTGCAAAAAGGAAAATTTAGAAAATTTTTTTTTTCTTCCATTTTGATACAGAGAAACATGTTCTCATTTCCTGATAGAGACTGACTAAAAATTCATGAGAAAAAAAATTTTGGATTTAAATTTGTTTTTCTTGGTAAGTTTGTTACAAGAATTTTTTTTCAAAGGAAGAGGGGAAGGTAAGGGACAAATGAGGAGGGAGGGAGGGAGGGAGGAAGGAAGGAAGGAAGGAAGGAAGGAAGGAAGGAAGGAAGGAAGGAAGGAAGGAAGGAAGGAAGAGAAAAGGAGGAAGGGAAGGAGTGAGGGAGGGAGGGAGGAAGGGAAGAGGAAGAAGGGAGGGAGGGAGAAAGCAAGGAGAGAAAGGATCATTGAGACTTTTTTTTCTTTTTAATGGAGAGAAAAGAACATATGAAAAACCAATTAAAAAGTCACTAAAGCAGGTAAACTTTGAAAACTATAGGCTGATTTTATCATATACTTAAAAAAGAAAAGCAAGTTATATACTTCAGTAAATGCTCATTTTATTTGGATTGTTATTGTCAGAATAAAAATTTTTTAAACAAAGAAAAACTCAACCTTCCTTACAGCTAGAAATATTCTAATATGTAAGGGACTGCTTTGGGGAGATAGTGGTTTCTCTCCTCATTAGAGGTATTCAAATGAAAGCAAAATGATTACATATGAATTAAGTTGTAGATAAGATTCCTGTATCTGATCTAAACGGGATACCAGGAGCTAGAGGCTGTGCTGGTAGATGAGGAATTCAAGGACATCCTTTGTCTGAGATTGCCAGGGATGAAATTATCTGTGCTATATATGTAAACATTAGAGACACTGCCTGCTCATGGCCCAAGAACCTCCCTCAAATTTAGCAGCAAAGATTCTAATGACTGGTCATGGGGAGCCTGAAAATACTCAAGAGCAAGGCCTCAATAGGAATCTGAAGTGTTCATTATCAACATGATTTAGATTACTGGAAATTCACATTTTAAGTCATGACTGATAGCACAAGATTATGTGTGTGGGGAGATGGGTAGTGGATCATTGAAGATAGACTATTTCAGAGTGGCCAGAGAATACAGAAAAAAATTAGGCCAGTTATTTTAGCAAATAAAACTAAAAATTCTACAGCAGAGAAAAATGTTGTTTGTCCTTTGTGATGTGATGTGGTGATCCTTTGTTCTTGAAGAGGACCATGACAGCAGGGAGGTAATGGCATGATGTAGATGTGACTTGATTTGAAAGAAGGGTTGTGCTAAATCATGAGCTTCACTTACTCCTCCAGAGCCATCTGAGTCCAGTGGCAAGATATGAATCAGGATGACTAGAGATAGCCCTGAATGTGACTTGCCCAAGGTAGTACAGCTAGTCTGAGGTTGAATTTGAACTTAGGTCCTTCTGACTTCCAGGTCAATGTATATTGTGTTTGACTGAGATAAATAGAGAAATGAGAACTTATCAAAAAATGGACCCTAAAAACCTATAAGCACATTCATCACCTCTGAGAAGGTGGGTCATGGCTCAAAAACAATCAACTGCAAACTCAGTTTGAAATACGAGAATATATAAGAAAAAATATGAACAATACAGAAACCAGCTCCTCCCAACTCTGCCAGTCGGTACACATATTCAGAGGGAATTTAACCTGACCTAAGATGAAGTCTTTATAACTCCATATGAACAATGTGATTACATTACAGATAATTATAAACTGTCAATTAAAGATTTAAAAACCACTTTTTTAGAACCTTTAATGTCTTTTAATTACAAGGGTGAGTACAACAATACAAAATATATGAATAGCAGTGGATATGTATAAAAGTATCAGGCATGAAAATATATCGCCTCCTGATCTGATTTAGAGGGATTGAATCTTAGAGCATGGCCATAAAAAATTTGTCAGACTAAATGGTTAAGGTATGTATTCCAAACCCATAAAAGAAAACAAGCACAAATACACAGTGATGAATATCAAAGTGAAATTTCTAGAAGAAAATAGGCTTAAAGTATTGTACAACCCCTACTTTCTTTCATCAGTACCATAGGAACTTACTTTGCTGGGATTCAGAAGCAGCTAGAACAGACCTTTTAACAGTTCAACATCACAATGAAAACTGAAATGGATGTCCCAGTCCATTTGACAAACCATAATTAGACCTGAATGAAGGCCTATTTTCAAACAATAAGATTTAAAGGGGGAGCAGGGGCACAAAAAAGGGAGGGTAGGTTTATTCTAAACACTTTCTAAAATTCAAATGCAACTTCTTCTATTGAATTGTGAGGATTGTTGGCTTCTACAAAAATATCTAATAAAGCTTTGCCCTAGCAAGATACAAATTTGTGATAAGCACAATACCTAGCACTTTAAGTAGGTAAGCTTGTTGATTGACTCATTTCTGGTCAAAGAAATGTGCACCAGTTGTACTTTTTCAAAAGGGAATGATTTATATCAACATCTGATATTTGGAATATGACTATAATTAAACTTTTTTATTTTATTTTTTATTAAAGATTTTATTTGAGTTTTATAATTTTTCTCCCAATCTTACTTCCCTCCCCCACCCCCACCCATAGAAAGCAATCTGTCAGTCTTTATTTTGTTTCCATGTTGTACATTGATCCAAATTGAGTGTGATGAGAGAGAAATCACATCCTTAAGGAAGAAACAAAAGGTATAAGAGATAACAAGATCAGACAATAAGATATCTGTTTTTTTCTAAATTAAAGGGAATAGTCTTTGAACTTTGTCCAAACTCCATGGCTCTTTATCTGGATACAGATGGTATTCTCCATTGCAGACAGCCCCAAATTATCCCTGATTGTTGCACTGATGGAATGAGGAGGCCCATCAAGGTTGCTCACCACCCCCATGTTGCTGTTAAGGTGTACAGTGTTTTTCTGGTTCTGCTCATCTCACTCAGCATCAGTTCATGCAAATCCCTCCAGGCTTCCCTGAATTCCCATCCCTCCTGGTTTCTAATAGAACAATAGTGTTCCATGACATACATATACCACAGTTTGCTTAGCCATTCCCCAATTGAAGGACATTTACTTGATTTCCATTTCTTTGCCACCACAAACAGGGCTGCTATGAATATTTTTGTACAAGTGATGTTTTTACCCTTTTTCATCATCTCTTCAGGGTATAGACCCAGTAGTGGTATTACTGGATCAAAGGGCATGCTTAGTTTTGTTGCCCTTTGGGCATAGTTCCAAATTTCTCTCCAGAATGGTTGGATGAGTTCACAGCTCCACCAAGAGTGTAACAGTGTCCCAGATTTCCCACAACCCTTCCAACAATGATCATTATCCTTTCTGGTCACATTGGCCTATTTAAACATTTTTAAAAGATTCATTTTCATATATTATTTTAAAGAAGACAGAAAAATTAGTTTTAAACACTAAAATTTTATAGCATTTATATTGCATCCAGTCACTGGAAGCAGTAGTAATCAATGGTGAATTGTGGGATTTCTGCAGATCCCCTCTTTAAAGATAGCTCTATATAACTGGAAATTATTTTAAAATTTTTACAGCAACAAGAATGATGTTGTCATTTTCATAAAGCTTTCAAGGTGACACGTTTTAATCATCCTTCATTGGATGTTTTTTTAAGTGATTAACAAATATGAGATTTGGAGCAGCAAGATCGTTCAATGGATAGAGCCCTGGCATCAGGAGAACATGAGTTCAAATCCAATTTCAAATACTTACAAGTTATATGACCCTGGGCAAGTTTATGGTGAAGGGGCAGTTTAGGGTTGTAGTGGGGAGGAAGTAAGACAGAAAGAAGGGCTAGTTGTTGGATGACATCATGTGACTGTTTTCCTTCATGTGAAGTATATTCCTTCTTAAATTCTATGCTAACTTTGTGTCATAGGCATAATATTATTGACAAGTGCATCTTGAGCATGTCTACCCTTTTGTGTTAAAATGAAGTATTTTAAAACTATAATTATTTACCACCATGTGGACTGTATGATTTGTTAATGTGCTCAGAGACCTTTCAGCTGACTTTTGAATTAATATGCCTGTTTTCAATTCCTTGAAAAATGTATGCAACTGAAAATCATAAACCTATTTGAGATCATTCTTTATTATATATTTATTTGTATTCTGTCACAGTCCTATTTCACTCTTCTGGTAGATTTACTTCTTGTGATAATACATTTTCTAGTATGTGCCTTGAGAGTAAATCTTGTTTTTTTATTAAAAATATCTGCTAAATATTGGGGTGTAGAGTCTTTGTTCAGCATTAGGCTGAACTAGATGACCTCTGATTTCTTCTAGATCAATTCTGTGACTATTTATTTTGTATTCAGATGGAAAGAGTAAATTCTAGAGTTGAGGCTTTCATAGCAAATTCAGAATAAAAACACTAAGAGATCTATAGTGCATCCCAAAAAGACTTATTAGAGTTCACTGCACTCAGACTTTTGGGTCATTCTCTACACTAGAATTTAAAGAATTGGACTAAATGAATTCTCAGTTCCCATCCACCTCTAAGGAAGAATATTGACAAGGTCAAGAATGTAAAGAATTGATTGATCATGAAGGTGAAGAAACTGGAGTCCCTGTTTTGAAAAGATTAACTGAAGGAACTAGGAGGATATTTAGCTAGAGAAAAAAAAGACTTAATGGGGACATGATGGGTGGATTTTGGTTTCTTATCTTATTTTGCCTGGTTTCTGGTTGGCCCAAAAGAGTGGAACCAGGAGTAGCAGGACAAAGTTATAAAGTCTAGGGGAAGAAGAAGAAAAGGTAAACATTTAGTGTCTCTACAAGGGAAACATCCCCATCATCTAAAGCCATCCTACCAGGGCACTATCTGTTTAAGGATGGGGCAGATTCCTCTTTATTTCAGGAGAAAACAAATGCCCCTTTAGCAGTTTTGTAGAAGAAATGATGGTCCTTTGGAATCACCAGGAACAGCTCTCTTAACTCTGAAATCCTGTAATTACCAAGCTGAGGTTTTTTTTTCCTGTTATAAATGGATGATTTTTTTTTTAATACAGGTAGGTTTTTTTTCTTTTTCAGAAACAAAATTGGATCACATTTTTAGTAGTGGAATCTCTAAGTAAAATGATATTATTCACTTGTTATATTTTTTCATCTCAGTTAATTCCCATTGGACATAAAGGAATAAATGATATATAGAAGAGTACTCTCATTTAGCTATCCAGGATCAAACTTTAGAGGTGGATGGGAACTGAGAATTCATTTAGTCCAATTCTTTCATTTTTCAGATAGGGAAACTATCTGATTATGAGCCAACAGCTAGTAGGTGGCAGTACTAAAAGGGCTAAAATTCCAGGCTCATATAACCAACACATGTCAGAGGTGGGATGTGGACCCCCAGAGTATGGTTCAAAATCCAAATTCCCTGATGTCAAATCTAATGTTATTTCTTCTATACCAATGAATTCATCAGCTCCCATCATCAGTGCAGATTGCAACCTATTCATGTCTTCTTAAACTGTACAATCCTTACTAATATCCTTATGAAATATTACTCAGAACTAGAGATGTTTCTCTACTTACTATCTTCCATGCAAAGCTTTGACTGTTATCCCTAAATTTTGTCTTATATCCACATAGCCTCTCCTATTCTAATCATATATTCAGTTCAATTGATTTTTTAAAGCATTTACTGACCCAACATAAACCCAGAAATTATATGAACACAATTACAAAATATTTTTCGCACAAATAAAATCAGATCTAAACAACTGGAAAAACACCAATTGTTCATGATTAGGCTAAATTAATATAATAAAAATGACAATTCTATCCAAATTAAATTACTTATTCAGTGCCATATTAAACTACCAAAGAACATTTTAAATTCATCTGGAGCAACAAAAGGTCAAGAATACCAAGGGAATTTATGAAAAGAAATTCAAGGGAAAGGCAGCCTAGCTGTACCAGATCTAAAACTAATACTATAAAACAAGTCATCAAAACTACCTAGTATTGGTTAAGAACTAGAGTAATTTAGGTACAAAAGAAGCAGTAGTAAATGAATATGGTAATCTTTAATTTGACAAACCCAAAGACATTTGCTTTCTTGGGATAAGAATTCACTATTCAACAAAAACTCCTAAAACATAATATGGCAAAAACTAAGCACAGACCCACATCTCACACCCTATATCAAATTAAGGTCAAAATGGGTACAAGATTTAGACATAAATGATGATACCATAGACCAATTAAGAGAACAAGAAATATTCTGTCAGATCTATGGAGAAGAGAGAAATTCATAACCAAACAAGAAAGAGAACATTATAACATACAAAATGGATGATTTTGACTATATTAAATTAAAAAGCAAGTAAATGTCCTTCAGTTGGGGAATGGCTTAGCAAACTGTGGTATGTGTATGTCATGGAACACTATTGTTCTATTAGAAACCAGGAGGGATGGGCATTCAGGGAAGCCTGGAAGGATTTGCATGAACTGATGCTGAGTGAGATGAGCAGAAGCAGAAAAACATTGTACATCCTAATAGCAACATGGGGGTAATGATCAACCTTGATGGACTTGCTCATTCCATCAGTGCAACAAACAAGGACAATTTGCGGTGATCTGCAATGGAGAGTACCATCTGCATCCAGAGAAAGAACTGTGGAGTTTGAACAAAGACCAAGGACTATTACCTTTAATTTAGAAAAAAAAATTGATATCTCATTGTCTGATCTTGCTATCTCTTATTTATGTTTCTTCCTTAAGGATATGATTTCTCTCTTATCACATTCAATTTGGATCAATGCATACCATGGAAACAATGTAAAGACTGGCAAATTGCCTTCTGTGAGGGGTGGGAGAAGGGAAGTATGATTAGGGGAAAAATTGTAAAACTCAAAATAAATAAAATCTTTATAATGAAAAAATTAAAAAGGTTTTTCACTAATAAAACCAATGCAGCCAAGATTAGAAGGAAAACAGAAAACAGGGAAAAAATTTTCACAGTGTTTCTAGTAAAAGACTAATTTCAGGGCGGCTAGGTGGTGTAGTGGATAAAACACCGGCCTTGGAGTCAGGAGTACCTGAGTTCAAATACGATCTCAGAAACTTAATAATTACCTAGCTGTGTGGCCTTGGGCAAGCCACTTAACCCCCTTTGCCTTGTAAAAAAAAAAAGACTAATTTCTTTTATGGAGAATTAAATCAAATTTATAAGATTACAATTCATTCTCCATTTTGATAAATTGTCAAATGATATGAACAGACAATTTTCAGATGAAGAAATTAAAGCTATATAGTCATATAAAAGATATTTCAAATTATTATTGATTAGAGAAATATAAATTAAAGCAATTACAAGTACCACCTCATATATATCAGATTGACTAAGATGACAAAAATGGAAAATGATCAGTATTGGATGTGGGAAAATTGGGATATTAATGCACTGTTGGTGGAGTTGTGAACTGATCTAGCCATTTTGGAAAGCAATCTGAAACTATGCCCAAAGAGCAATAAAACTGATCATACCCTCAACATAACAGAAATCATAAAAATTGGGAAAAATCTCACATGTTAAAAAATATTTAAGGGGCAGCTAGGTGGCGCAGTGGATAGAGAACCAGCCCTGGAGTCAGGAGTACTTGAGTTCAAATCCGACCTCAGAAACTTTCTAATTAACTAGCTTTGTGACCTTGGGCAAGCCACTTAACCCCATTGCCTTGCCAAAAAAAAAAAATATTTATAGCAGTTCCTTTTGTAATGGCAAAGAACTGAAAATTGAGTTGGTATCCATCAGTTAGGGAATGGTTGAACAAGTTATGGTATATGAATCTTTGGAGTACTATTATTCTATAAGAAATCATGAATGGCTGGTCTTTAGAGAAGCATGGAAAGAATTATATTGGGCAGATAGGTGGCCTAGCAGATAAACAACCAGCCCTGGAGTCAGGAGGATCTGAGTTCAAATCCAGCCTCAGACACATAATAATTGCCTAGCTGTGTGACCTTGGGCAAGTTGCCTTAAATAAATAAAAAATAAAAATAAAAAAAAGAATTATATGAACTGATGCTGAGTGAAATAAGCAGAACCAACAACAATATTAATTAACAATGATCAACTATGAAGGATGATGCTTCTCTCAGCAGTTCTGAGATCAAAGGCAACCCTGAGAACCTACTAAGGACAATGACATCCATATCAAAGGGAAAAAAACACAGAGTCTCAATGCATACTATGTTCAAGTCTTCAAAAACTTTTTTCCCTTCCTTTCTCATATTTTTTCTTTCCCCTTAATTCTAAATCCTCTTTCACAACATGAATAATATGTAAATATGTTAAATATAAATGTACATGTACAACTTTTACCAGATTGTTGGATGATAAGGAAAGGGGGGAGGGAAGGAAGGATGGTAGAAAAATATGGAACTCATAAATTTGCAAAAGGATGAATGTTGAAAAACTATCATTACTTATAACTGGAAAAATAAAATATGATTTCAATAAAAAAACATTTATTGAGCAATTACTATTTACAAGTCATTGTTTTAGGTGCTGAGGAAACAAAAACTAAGTCAAAACCAAAACTTCATTTAAGAAGTTTATATTCTGGTGCCTTTGATGCCACTTCTTACAAAAATAAACCCTTGCAAATAATGTACCTCAAGTATCTTAAAACCCCATATTATGTTTTTCCATTGACTTTTTGGTTCCATCTGCTATTTTGATTCTTTTGTGACAATGGTGCTTCATAAAACATACCAGTGGGTATTGGTTTTATCAAAAGATGAGCTTTTATGAAAGTAAGGAGCCTGAGAAAACTGTAAAATATACAATTTTTCAAATAAATCCTGCTCTCTACCTTCCATTTAATTTTGGACCTAGACCATGGTCCATCTGAAAAGCCTTGTCTTAGAGGTAGACTGATCTTAAAGATATATGTTATATGTGTTTGTGTATGTATGTATATATTATGTATATATCCTCCATTGAGATAGGACTTGGATATTAAGTGGACAAGAGAAAAAGGAATAGTTTCAAGCCATGCTAATGGAAATAGTTCTCACATCAATGTGATCAATGAGTCTATATGATAAATTCTTTCAAACTATAAACTATTCAAAAGTGAAACAGGATACCATACCAGGTCTGGAAACCCTCATATATCTTCAAGCACTTAACTACTTATTTGAGATTGGAAGAGGATATTCTTTCTGAAAGACAAATTGGATTAAATAGTTTCTGATGTTATTTCCAGTGAATGCATATAGTATTTAATTAGCAATGAAGGGGGGAATGGGTTTTAATACTGTTTCAGATATTTGCTACCTGTATGATGGTGGGTAAGTCATTTTTACCTCTCTAGACCTTAGTATTTTCATTGCTAAAACAAGAGGACTATATTGAAACTCTAAAATCCATCAAACTAAAAATAGGATTCTATTATCTCATGACTTTGTAGGTATCAAAGCATTAGCTAGTATAGAATTTCGAATATAATCTCCTTAAGGACTTTTTTTTTTGCTTTTTTCTTTGCCTCCTTAGTACTTTAGTATAGTGCCTAGAAAATTGGGGGCACTTAATAAACTTAAGTAGATTGATTGATTGGTTGATTGATAGTAACTCAGTTGTGCCTTCGTTGTAGCTTCATTGTAACAGTCTTCTTATTGTACCCTTATGGTTTCATCACATTCTCCATAGTAACTATTCCAAAACTATTCTTATTATTCTCTTACCTCCAAATGTACTTATCTTCCCTTACTTAGAGCAAATAGGTCAAATTCCAACTTCATGAAAATTCTGATCACCTGACATAAGCTCCCTCAGCAACTTTCATTCATTGTTCAAAACTAATGATCATTGTTCACTCTTTTTGTTACTTCGTCTTCAATAAATAAGTCATCCCAATACCTCACTGATATTAATGTCTCTACATGTACTTATTTATTTTAATTTGTTGAATAAAATGAGCTTATCAATAACATAGTATGATAAAAAGGTGATTGTATCTGAAATGGAAAATCTGCTATATATAACTTGTTATTCCTTTCAACCATACAAGAAAAATATCATGTAAATACCTTTTTTCTTTCCACCACCCAACCCATATTATTTATATATATATATATATACACATAATATTCAAAATATAAATATATGTAAAATTATTCTATACAAACTTCTATTTATCAATTCTTTCTCTGGATGTCAGATAGTACCTTCCCTCATATGTCCTTTGTAGTTAATATGAGTATTTATAATAGTTAAAAATAATTTATTTGCTCAAATTCATGCTTAAAATTCATTCTTAAACCTCCATCACTATCTTTCCCTAGACCTTGATGGCCCAGGATCTGAGCCCTGAGAATAATAGCCTTGCTATCCAGATCACCAGTCCTGTTTCCAGTCCAGTCCCTTCAGCCATCATTTAGGAGAGTGTAAGGAAGCTTATCTGAACATGCCCAGATCACCTAACATGGAGTCACCATGTTTCCCTCTATCCCCTACCAAGTGGGTGACTGTTGGTTGTCAACCTTTGGTTGACTGCAAAGCCAAAAAGGCTATAGTTGCTCTTTCTAGTTCACTGTCTTTCCTGGGTACTCTTACTTGTTGCTTCCAGACAGTGAAGATCCCAGTTCATCCACAGTAAAAGCTAGAAAAAAAAAGGAACTGCCTCAGTTTTGTCTACACAGTAAAACAAAGAAGGCCACACTCACTCATATGGCAGAGGAAACAGGGAGATACAGTGCCTATATCCATATTAGGCAATCCAAGCACACCCAGAAAAACTTCCCTACAAATGGAACCATTCTCCCTCAACTTAATTCACAATTGTCTCTCGATGCCCTCAGGGCCATTTCTTCCCAAATCCATGGCCCTGTTTCTAGCCCAAACCCTGAGGTTAAAGCTCCAATCATAAAATTATATGTTATATTGTTAAATAATTCAATATCAGAAACAGATATGGTTTAAGCAATTAAAATGCCATTAAAGATGCATTACTATATGCTTTGCTGCTGAAACTTAAGGACCATGGGGACTTTCTATCTGACTTGTACCTGAACCTTCTTGTAAATGCTGTCTCTCCCCATTAGGATATGTGGTCTGAAAAAAAAAAACAGGAATAAAAGAAAGTATGATCTGTCTTCATTTTATATTTATATTCTTAGCACATAACAGTGCATTGAATATAATATTAAGTGCATCAATGTTTAATAAATTTTTTATCTTCTTTCTACCCTCTCTCCTTTCCTCCCTTCCTCCTTCTCTCTCTCCCTCTCTCTCTCTCTCTCTCTCTCTCTCCCCGTCCCTCCCTCCTCTCTCTCTCTCTCTCTGTTTCTTCCTTGGTAACAATCTTCCTACAAAGAAATGAGAGTTCTTTGTTTTCTGCTGTCTAATGAACTTATCGATTGCTATTGTCAGTTATAATTCTCTTCATTGCAAGGCCAGGGACAATGACTTTATATCTCCACCACCACCCCCCCTCCAGGGTCTTGCACATGATCTGAACTCAACAGGTGCTTAGCAAATATATATGCAATTAATTTTATAATAACCCTGAGGCAGGCAGGAATTATTATCCCTATTTAATAGATTGGGAAACTGAAATTCAGAGAAATTAAGTTTCTTGTCAAAGGTCACACAACTAATAATTACCTGAGCCAGAACTATTTCAGTGTTTCTGAAATGTTCCAGGGTAGAGAGGAGCACTTGTGGTTGTTCACAAGAAAGTAAGGGCCCTGGTCACAGTTCCAGAGCAAAGAAGACAATTAACACTTGTGGCTAAAGGAGACCAGGGGTCTTTCTTGGGTAAAGATCAGAGAACAGACCAGGAAACTGGTGACCACACCTCTTCCCAAATCACAGCATCTGGGAATTATCAAAAATAGACCCATAGAACTAGCTCTGAAAATTGCAAATTGAAACACCTGAAGTTTGAGATAGTGTCACCCCACTCCCAGGTTAAGTAGAGCCCAACTTTAACATAGAGTTCAAAGTCAAGAACCAGAATAGAAAAATGAGCAAACAGCAAAAAAGAACTTAACTATAAAAAGATAACAGGAAAGACCAAAACGTAAACTCAGAAAATAATAAGACAATGCTGCAAGCAAAGACTCAAAGAAAAATGCTAATTAGATCCAAGCCTCACAAGAATTTTTGGAAATTAAAGAAACAGATAAGAGTGGTAGAGGAAAAACTGGGGAGAGAAAAATGAGAGTAATGCAAGAAAATTTTGAAAAGAGAAGAACATGGTATAAGAGGAACAAAAAATACTGAGGTAAATAATGCTTTAAAAATAGGATTGACCAGATAAAAAAGCCACCAAAATTCATAAAATAAAAAAACTTCTCTCTCTCTCTCTCTCTCTCTCTCTCTCTCTCTCTCTTTAGATTTTTTCAAGGCAAATGGGGTTAAATGGCTTGCCCAAGGCCACACAGCTAGGTGATTATTAAGCATCTGAGGCCGGATTTGAACTCAGGTACTCCTGATACCAGGGCTGGTGCTGTATCCATTGCGCCACCTAGTTGCCCCAAGAAAATTTCTTAAAAGGCAAAAAAGACCAAATGGAAAAGGAAGTATAAAAATTCAATGAAGAAAACATTTCCTTAATGTAAAATTAGTCAAATGGAATAATATATACAATAGCTTACTGTAGAATAAATTTTCTTAATAATTAGAATTGTGCAAATAGAAGTTAATGAATCCATGAGACCTGAAGTAACAATAAAACAAAGTTAAAAGATAAAAAAAAGACAAGCTCAAGCAGCTAGCTGTTTGAGAATATTGAGAAATAATTGAGAAATTGAGAAATAATATTGAGAAATAATTAGCAAAATAAATGGTAGAACTGGTCCTAAATCAAAAACCAAATGCCTAACATTTTACTATATTATCTTCTAAAAACTTGGGGTTTGTGTGAAAATAAGATTCTTTATGTCTCTTTTTTAGTTTTCAATTCTTTAAGCTTGGCCACCCCCAGGGAGTAATCCATGAAGTAGATTTAGAACTAGAGTCAATCCAAGCCCATAAATTTATAGAGGAGGAAACAGAGGCCCCCAAAAGGTAAAGTAACTTGCCCAGTCACATGGGCACAAAACAGTAGAGCTAGGATCAAAATCTATTTTCTCTAATATCTGATCCAGTACCCCAAATCAACCAATTAGGTCAAGAGAAATAGCATTCTGAAGAAGAGAAAAAGTCAGGCAAGTCAATACATATTTTGAAGCTTGTTCTATGTTTTAATTCAAGGGATACAAGGAAAGATAACCCCTGCCCTCAAGGAGCTTACAATCTAATAAAGGAAGATAAGAGGACAAAGTAAATAGGAGAGGAAAGAGTCCCCGGTTAGGTGCAAGATAAAGTCCTGCAGGCAAGTGGAAAGTGATAAAATTTCTTCCCTTCATCTTGTAGGAACTCTTTATTGTCCATCCCACCAGTGGAAGGGTGTGACCCAAGGGGTGTGAGATACTAAAGGGATATGACTCAAATTTGATTTGCTCTTCCATGAAGAGGAATTTCTGAAGGCAATGATGAAGTCAAGCTGATATAAAATCTGTCAAGTGGTTTCAGTATTAATTAGAGGGAGTTTAAATTAGAAAAGGAAATTGATTTGATGAAGTTAAAGTTACTTTGTTACTAAACCAGAAGAGTGAGTTAGGAAGCAGGAAACGTTCATAACAGTTTCAAAGTTCAAAGTGTACTCTAATGGCAAACAGACAGGAAATACGGGAAAGTAAAGATGAGAAGAGAGAATCCCATCATTTATGATAATAGCATAATCATTTTTCTTCCTTTTTTCCCTGCACTGGCACTACTTAAGGACTGAACTAAAACGCCTCTCTGGAATTCAGGATTATGACCAGATGGGTTAGCATTGGAGCCTTTATCAGCTCTTAAGCCTTAAACTGCACGCAATACCTGATTTCCTATCTTTGGATTCATAATCTTTATTATTCACTAGGAGGTACTAGAGCCTAAGGGTATTCTGGGCTATTTCTCTGCCACCCAGTAATTGTAGGAAATAGAGAAGAAATATGAACATATTTCAGGGTCAAAATGAGCCTAGAGCAACAAGCAAAACATGACAGGACATGTTTTGAGTAGGCAACACCATTATTTTTTTGATGTTAAACTGTGGGGGGAGGGGGAGAAGAGAACATAGATTTGATCCATTAAAGTCCCTTCTATAGAAAAAAAGGCACTCCCAAGGTGGTATGATTCCCAGCACTAGAACATTAAATAGTTCCAAGATGGTCTGTGGAGAAGGATCTTCTTGGCTTGAGATGACATATGCAAAAATAGATGGAAAAGCAAAACAATTTATGCATCTAATTCATTTCAAACATTCTTGTTCTGAAAATCATCAAAGTAAAAGGACCACAAGAAAACCTGATTCCCATATTAAAAAGGGGGGTGGTGGGGCTATTTATGGAATATAGGGATCTAAGCAAACCATTTTTTAATGTATTTTTTCAGAAATTAAGTATTGCCTGCATGGGAAAATGAAATCAAGGCAACGACCTCCCCTATCCCTAACCCAAACAAAAAATAAAAATAATTGAATACCAACAGTATTCAGGAGAGCTTGCTACTGTTATATGGCAAAAAATCCCCAGTCCAGAAGCCCCATGTAATCCAACTATAGTTAACTCAATGGATTGAGCCCTTATCCCTGCAAGTCCTAAAAAACAAAAAATGGTCATGAAGAGACTGCTGAGAAGAAAAACAGCTCTTCAACAGTGCCAACTTCCTGGTAGTCAGGGCAAGTCAGTATAATCAGTGTGATACCTTCAAAAATATTATTTCCTCCAGGAACCTTGACATTTTAATAATTTTTGCAATATGGTGCTTAGTTGAAATATTACTCTCCATGGTGTTCTTTCAGAATAAAATAATGGTAGCTAGTATTTATGGAGAGTTTACAATTTGCAAAGCACTTTTTGTATATTATCTCATTGGAGCCTTACAACAACTTTATGAGGAAGATATTATTATCATACTATTTTACAGATAAGCAAACTGAGGTTGAAAGAGGTCAAATGACTTGCCCAGACTCACATAAGTGGTGTCTGAGGAGTGATTCAATTAGATTTTCCTGACTCCACTTTCAGTCTTTTATTCACTGTGATTCCTAGTTATTCATGAGAGCACAATAATCCATTAAAATATTTGTGCAAATGAGTTTATCCTGCTAATTGATAGGAAATCAGTTTTAGATATAGATGGAATTCAACTCACTTATGTTGGAGATGAGGAAAATATGGACCAGAGAAGTAAATTGACTTGTTCAAAGTGACACTGGTAACACAGAACTGAACCAACATTTAAACCCAGGTCTCCTCACTCCAAATCCAGTTGTCTTTCCACTCTTGATTCCCCTAGTTGCCCTCCCAATATCTAAACACTGGAGGAAAAAGTTATCATCTGTAGTTAAGTTATCTTTGGACATGTATTTCCCCTAGAACAGTGGCTGGCATATGCTGTTATTGTTATTCAGTTGTTTTCAGGTATATCTGACTCTCCATGACCCCATTTGAGGTTTTCATGACTAAGATACAGTAGTGGATCCTTCTCCAGATCATTTTAGAGATAAGGAACCTGAGGCCAACAGGATTACATGACTTGCCCAGGTCACACAGGCCAGAGATAATCTTCCTGATTCCAGGGCTAGTACTCTATCCACTGTGCCACCTAGTTACCTATGCCTGGCCTACAGTAAGTGCTTAATAAATGCTTGTATCTTCATGATGCCTAGTAGAATCTAAATTACTTGAGTGGGAAGTCACTGGGAATACTGCCTATATTTACTTTATATTTAGTCTGAGGCTATCTCTGTTCTCATCATTAAATGACTGATCTAATCAAGCCAACAAGTAATATTAAGCACCTACCATGAGACAGGCACTGGCATATATATATATATATATATATATATATATATATATATATATATATATATATATATATATATATATATATATGTATACATATATATGCATAAAAAAGGAACTCAAAACAAAACAATGCCTGTTCTCTAGGAATTGTAGTCTAAGAAGGAAATATTAGGTAAACAATTATATTCAAGCAAACTTATAAGCAGGATTATGAGAAAGGTTAAGGAAAGGTTTCTTTTAGAAGCTAGGTGGTCTATTTACTCAATCCTGCTTATCCCCATCCATCATCTACTTGAATTTTCACTATGACATCACAAAGTAAATATTCTATACCATGGCAAACAGATTTTGCTAGTGTTAAATATATATATATATATATATATATATATATATATATATAAAATAAGTGTAAATGTTTGTTATATATGTGTAATTTAGCTGGGACTTGAAGGAAGTCAAGGAACCTTCTGAGGAAAGGATGAGAAGGAAAAGAAGGAGACCGGGGAGGTGGGGTAGGGGTGGGGTACAGGAGCAGCCAGACTCAGAGTCAGGCAATGAAATGTCTCATGTTATATGGAAGTTAATGTGACCAGATTATAGGGATTATAGAGTATATAGATAGGAGTAAGGTGTTAAGAAGGCCAAAAAGTTAAGAAGGGCCCAGCTTCAAAAGCCAAACTGAGGCTTTTATATTTGATCCTGGAAGTGATAGGGAGTCACTGAAGCTTTTAAGTGAAAGTATATGTTTGTGACATAATCAGACTTATGCTGTAGGAAGATCACTTAGACAGCTGATGGACCAAAGAGACTTGAAGCAGGTAAAAAAAAAAAAAAACAATCAAAATAGTCCAAGCAAGAAGTAATGGTAGAGTGTACCATTGGTAGTATCAGAGGAAGGAAAGGGCTGGGGAAGAGATGTTACAAAGCTGGAATTGATAGGGTTTGGTCATAGATTAGCAGGTCATTTTTTTTTTTATAAAGGAGATTGAGTGATTTGCCCAAGGTCACACCTGCAGGAAGTCCCAGATACACTCCAGGTCTCTGATATCAGAGTCTTGGCTCTTCCCCTGGTAATATGTCCTTTTAGAGCCATGACATCCATAACAACCTTCCCCTCACTTTATTCAGAGTGGGAACCAAGTGCACTATCTTAGTGTTTTTCTATGAGTACATACTTTATATCAAGACCGTCGATACAGGCAAGATCATCAGCTGCCAGACCAAGAAGGTGCATGTGGCAGACCAGCTAAGTGAAAGGGTGTGTGATGTGGAGTGAGAAGAACTGTGTTCAAACATTAGTGCATAATTTACTAGCTTTATGATTCTGAGCAAATCACTTAATGGTTCTGTGCCTCAGTTTTCTCATCTATAAAATGAGGTTAGAGTTAGCAAATAGCAGTTTTAACAGCAGCAAAAATGGTAGTAGCTAACAGTAACAGTAGCAGTAGCAGTAATAGGACAAGTACTAGTAGTAGTAGCAGTGATAGCAGTAACAGCAATAATTATAGAAGTTCCAGCAGCAGTAGTTACAATTATAGGAGCTAGCTTTCATAAAGTGCTTTAAAGTTTCAAAGTGCTTTACAGACACCTCTTTATTCTCATAATAACTCTATGGGATAGGTGCTATAATAATCTCATTTTACAGGAGAAAAACAGAGGCAGAAAGAGGTTAAGTGACTTGCCCAGAGTTACAGGGCTAGTAAGTATGAGGTCAGATTTGACCTTGTCTTCCCGATTCTAGGTTCAATATCCCATCACACTGTGCCACCTAGTTGTCTCTAACCTCTTTTCTAACTTGTAATCTATATGCCTATGAGTCTATGAGTTTCCAGAGAAGTTGTAATATCCTTCCCTACAAAATTATAACCTTTATAGTCTTTATTTAGTTTCACATCTCTTCCAGGATATAGGGAATTGGACACTCAAATGTTTAAATAATGGAACTACCCCAAGATCACCCAGCTATTTAATAGTAACAAAGCATCATTCCTCCAGGTTTTCATTGTCATCTCAGAATACTATCTCCCAAGACCATGAAAGAGTGTCATTCTGTTCTGACTTGGGTATTTCTGTAAACTCCTAGATCCTGCTGCTTTTCACCCTTGAAAATGTCAAAACAGGGATGGGATTACAAAACAATAGCATGGTTTTAACCTTCCCCTTTACCTATGACTGTGTCACCAAATAAAAGACATCAAGGTTCCCAAAAGGCACATCAGTGACCTCAGCTGACATAGAAGATAAAGTCAGGGTTGTGGGCCTTGACTTCACACATGCAAAAATCAATCCGTTAATAAGATCTTTCCTGGAACAACTTTCTTTTTTAAAGAAATAAACAGGTGGTGCAGTGGATAGAGCACAAGCCCTGGAGTCAGCAGTACCTGAGTTCAAATCTGGCCTCAGACACTTAATAATTACCTAGCTGTATGGCCTTGGGCAAGCCGCTTAACCCCATTGCCTTGCAAAAAACCTAATAAAAAAAAAAAGAAACATGAATAAGTATTTTTTCACTTTCCCCCCCTCTTTGATACTATCACTGGAAGCTTGAGAAACACTTGTTCATTAATGAATCGAAGCAAAAATACTAAAAAACTTTTTCTTGAACATAGGATAGAAAATGTTTATGAAAAATGTACAGAATGCACAATTTTGAATTCTTCTTTTCTAAGTAAATTAGCCCAAGAACTTCTTGTAGACAATAATCTCTAGAACAAAAAGAATCAGAAATTTTCTACTCTTCACCTTCCTAATTTTCCTCCCCCCAATCCACTAAAAATCACTGTGATAACCCAAAGGAAATAGTCTTTGCCAAGAGTAGTAGAATTTGGTAGCATTAAAAATTTACAGATGAAGAGATCAAAGCAATCTATAGCCATATGAAAAAATGCTCTAAATCATTAATTATTAGAGAAATGCAAATTAAAGCTTCTCTGAGGTACCACCTCACACCTCTCAGACTGGCCAATATGACCAGAAAGGATAATGATCATTGTTGGAAGGGTTGTGGGAAATCGGGAACACTATTACACTGTTGGTGGAGCTGTGAACTCATCCAACCATTCTGGAGAGAAATTTAGAACTATGCCCAAAGGGCAAGAAAAATGAGCATACCCTTTGATCCAGCAGTACCACTACTGGGTCTATACCCTGAAGAGATGATGAAAAAGGGTAAAAACATCACTTGTACAAAAATATTCATAGCAGCCCTGTTTGTGGTGGCAAAGAACTGGAAATAGAGTAAATGTCCTTCAATTGGGGAATGGCTTAGCAAATTGTGGTATATGTATGCCATGGAACACTATTGTTCTATTAGAAACCAGGAGGGATGGGAATTCAGAGAAGCCTGGAGGGATTTGCATGAACTGATGCTGAGTGAGATGAGCAGAACCAGAAAAAAAACTGTACACCTTAACAGCAACATGGGGGTGGTGATCAACCTTGATGGACCTCCTTATTCCATCAGTGCAACAATCAGGGATAATTTTGGGCTGTCTGCAATGGAGAATACCATCTGTATCCAGATAAAGAGCCGTGGAGTTTGGACAAAGTTCAAAGATTATTCCCTTTAATTTAGAAAAAAAAACAGATATCTTATTGTCTGATCTTGTTATCTCTTATACTTTTTGTTTCTTCCTTAAGGATGTGATTTCTCTCTCATCACACTCAATTTGGATCATTGTACAACATGGGAACAAAATAAAGACTGACAAATTGCTTTCTATGGGGGGGATGGGGGAAGGGAAGTAAGATTGGGAGAAAAATTGTTAGCATGCTTTCACTATCTCTAGTTTATTTAGAGGAAACTTATTTTAAAAACAGCACTGCCTAATGTATTGAAAGATCAACCTTCCCCCCGTATCAACAGAGTATTTCAAGGTATCTGTGATCTCTTTTCCCATGTCTGCTTGAAGACATGGTGCCTTGTTCTGCAATGATTCATCTAAGAATTTCAAATATTTTTATAAAATTCATTATTTTGATATAAGTTGGAGATATACCAGAGAGCCTTTCCATTTCAGAAATGCTTTAAAGACAATCTTCACCATTTTCAGGGCCACATTACCCCCTCTGGTAGATGGAGAAAAGTCATAATTTAGAGATCAAATTATAGGGAACTGATGGAAGTTTATAACTAGGACTGAGGGTAGAAAAGCCTAAGTAGTATACATCTTGCAGGGGACTGTGTTGATGGACAATCGATACTACTTTTAATTTTTTAGGTTTTTGCAAGGCAATGGGGTTAAGCAGCTTGCCCAAGGCCACACAGCTAGGTAATTATTGAATGTCTGAGAACAGATCTGAACCCAGGTACTCCTGACTCCAGGGCCAGTGCTTTATCCACTATACCACCGAGCCACCCCCAAGAACTTTTCTTTTAAAGAACATTTTACATTTAAGTTACCAAGATATGAGAATTTTCTCTTCAAATGATGAATAGATATCAACTTCTTCATGGCATTGTTGAACTGGAATAAATGCTAAGGCACACATGTTCTTGGCCTAGTTATTGGTTACTTAGTAAAATGCATCTCCTTTAAAAAAAAACAAATGAACAAACCTTGCTCTCCTCCAAGAAAGACACATTGGACAAAAAGATATCAAAGAGAAGATTGTAGCTTAATATTTTAAGAAATATCCTGGAATCCTGAAATAGATGCTGAAAAGCACGAACATATTGAAGGGAATTATACTTGTGCAAGATTAGTATTAATGTATGATTTTGAAACTATAAAATGGACCATAACAGATTGGGAAAATATCCTCAAAGCCCCCCTCCAACCCCCCCCCCCACAAAACCCAAGGTTTATCACCCTAAGGGAGCTAATAGAAAGTTGAACATTTTGTCAAAATGGAGGAAGACTGAAAGTCATTCTAAAAGGCCAGAGATAAATAGGTAAAAAACCTATAGAGATACTTTTGAAGCAGGCAGATATCACTTCACTGAGCATATAATAGATACATATCATCAGATTCATCAAATATCTCCTATGATTATATTATTTCTGGATGGATGCTATGAAAAGGCTAAAATTCAAAAATGGAATCAAAAGATTTTCCATAGGCAACATGTGAGGAACACCAGTATTTTTGTTGTTACTGTTCAGTCATTTTTCAGTTATATCCAACTCTTCATGATCCCAATTGGAATTTTCTTGGCAGAGACACTAGAGTAGTTTGTCATTTCCTTTTCCAGCTCATTTTCCAGAGGAAGAAACTGAAGCACATAGAGTTACTTGTCCAGGGTCACATAGCTAATAAGTGTCTGAGGCCAGATTTGAACTCAGGGAGTTGAGAGTCTTCCTGACTCCAAGCTTGGCACGCTGTCCAAATGTGCCACCTAGCTACCCAAGAAACATCATACAAATCAGATGATTTTGTTTGTGGAAAACAAGGTGAAGGCCAAGGTTAAGATAACAATTCAGGACAAGGTAACTGCCACCCAAAATTATAGAATGTTCTTATTAAGAAACTTGACATACTAATCAGTAGCAAAGTGAATAGAATTTAATTTTATATGTGTATAGTCTCACACACACACACACACACATACACACAAACAGACAACACTGTTCAAACAATACTACTACCACCACCACTGTTACCAACACCAACATCATCACTACCTCACTTGAAAGAATCCTGGAACACTGCACAACAAAGTAGCGATGGGCATCTTAAGTTGAGGAAGGAAAAGGAAGGAAGGGAGGGAGGAAGAAAAATGCGCATCTATTGAATATACAGCAAGACATGGCCTGGTGTATAAAATTATAAATCAGAAGTATGAGTTCTTTTTCATAGATTACAGATGACCAACCCCCTTACACAAACATAGACTTCAAAATATCCTGGACAACTCCACCCATAAACTATACTGGAAGCTACAATCATCACAACCAGAACTGTTGTCCATTGTCTTAGACATAGAGCTTTTCTATAAAACCTTTAGCACAACATTTTAACTGATGTCACCATACTTACAATCTTGAAGACAAATGAAGAACACTTTTCTGGAAAAGAATTTGGAATTATGCCCAAAGGACAATAATACTGCATATGCTCTAATCCATCAATACCACTATACTAGGTCTGTATCACAAAGAGATCAGGAAAAAAGGGTAAAGAACACATATGTGGGGCAGTTAAGTGGCCCAGTGGAAAGAGCACCAGTCCTGGAGTCAGAAGGACCTGAGTTCAAATTCAGCCTCAGACACTTAATAAAGCTATGTGACTTTGGGCAAGTCACTTAATCCCATTGCCTTAAATAAATAAAATTATTTTTAAAAATAACACGTACAAAAATAGCAGCTCTTTTTGTAGTGGCAAGATTTGTAAATTCTTGCCCATCAATTGAAGAATGGCTGAACAAATTGTGGTATATGAATGTGATGGAACACTATCTTTCTATAAGAAATCATTAAGGACAGGACTTCAGAAGAAAATGGAAAGTCTTGAATGAACTGATAAGCAGAAGAACATCATACACATTAATAACAACACTGGGTGATGATCAGCTGTGATGGACTTGTTAATTTTAGTAGTATAATGATCAAAAACAATTCTAAAAGACATGATGGAAAATATCATCCATATCCAGAGAAGAAACAGTGAAGTTTAAATGCAGACCAAAGCTTACTATCTTCAATTTTTAAAAGCTGTCTTATATATTAAGTTTTGTTTTTCTCTCTAATGTTTTGATTTGATTCTTTTTTGCATTTATAGCTTATATTAGATTTCTTTGTCAGGGAGAGAAGGGAAGAACAAAGGAGGGAGGGATAAAAAATGTAAAACTCAAATCCTTGCAAAAAATGATCATTGAAAATTATCAATGCATGTAGTTCAAAAAATAAATAACTGAAATATTTTTAAAAGATTAATGAAGAGCTTTTTAAAATATAGCAAACAAGCAGATTGCAACAAATTAAATAAGAGAAGAATGAAATACTTATTATTCTTCTGGTCTTGTAAATGGTGTATCAAGGATGCTTTCAGTGACCCTACATATTCTAAGTACAAATCCATCTTATTTTTTATTATTATATTATGGATTTTATAATTATATTACATATTATGACAAGTTATGTGGCACAGCAGATTCCAGGCACACTGAGTCTAGAATAAGAAAGACTCATCTTCATGAGTTCAAATCTGATTTCAGAGACTTAATAGTTGTATGATACTGGGCAAGTCATTTAACCCTGTTTGCCTCAGTTTCCTCCCCTGTAAAATAAGCTGAAAAAGGAAAGATCAAAACACTCCAGTATCTTTGACAAGTAAACTCCAAATGGGGTCATGAAGAGCCAGATACAACTGAAAAAAAAAATAACTGAACAACAAATTATATATTATGTATTATGTAATTGAAATATTATTTTATAATAATCATTATTTTATTCAGCTACAGAAAAGCAACTATTTTAATTCCCTTGTGCAATGTTCCAGGATTCCTTCAAATGAGGTGGTAGTGGTGTTGGTGTTGGTAAAAGTGGTGGTGGTAGTAGGAGGAGGAAGAGGAGTAATAGTAACTACTTCATTGTTTGAACAGTGCTTTATAGGTGTGTGTGTGTGTGTGTGTGTGTGACTATACACATATAAAATTAAATTCTATTCATAATCCTGAGATTGTCATAATACTTGAAGATATTATCTCCATTTTAAAGATGAAGAAACAGAAGTTTAGATATACCCAGAGACACATAGGTAGTAAGTTTCAGAATTGGGATCTGAATTAAGGTCTCCCCTGACTCCAAGTTTTGTGTGAGTACACTTCCCTTGTGAAAGAATGTCTCATGCTTTAATAGTGTTGTAAAATTGAAGAGGCTTCTCTGAGAGGTTAAATGACTTGCCCATGATCATACAGCTATTGAATAAAGGGTTTTAAACCAAGTTCTCTTTACATCATGTACAGAGTCTATTCTGCACTGCTTCCTTACTGCTTTCTCTTAGGATTTTTTCAAGGCTCACTCACTACAACATACTGCTGTCTTGTTGACTCAATAAACTCAATTTCTTGGCAAATATTCTTAGAAATAAGAATCAATAGTTTTTATTTCTGATACTCAGAAAGTTCCTTTCATTTCTACTCATTGGGTTTCTCTCTACCTCCACATTCTGCCAAAGAACTAGAGCCAACTATCAGATTAGCAAAGATGATAAAAACAAGATGATCATCAAACACACCAAAGCACACTTGGTAGAGTTATGAGCTGGGACAATGTAATGCTGGATAGCATTAAGAGAGAGCAGAAATGAAAACTGTCATTAAATACTTCAGCTTATCAGATGAAAGAAGGAATTGAAGAATTGTTCTCTTTGGTCACAAGGACAGAATTGGGAACAGTGGATGGAAGCTACAACGTGACAAAATTAGGCTTGAAGTAAGGGGGAGAAATTGTTCAGAGAGAGAATTTCTTAAATTAGGGTCTGTGGATCACTTCCCCCTCTTACCAAGGGAGAGGAGATCATTGAACTCTGGAAAGGGAAAAAAAATCTTTTCAAGTAACCTTTAACTGAAATTTAGTATTTTTCTAAATTATGAATTAAAAAAACCTATACTGAGAAGCTTTTTCCATGTTGCCAAAAAAGTCTGTGATACAAAAAGATTAAGAATCCCTAAATTAGGGCTCTCCCCAAATAAAACAGATTGCCACAGAAAGCCAGGGTGGGCTTTCTTGGAGGTCTTTAAGCAAAGACTGGTTGAGTACTTGGCAGAAATATTCTAGTGGGGATTATTCTTCAGTTCTAGATTGGACTAGGTAGCCACTATTCCCTTCCAACTCTGAAATTCCATGATGCCCACCCTCATCCTGTCACCTATGGAATAATGGAACTAACCCACAAGACATTTGATTACCAATTCACTCAATCAAACCCTTCTTCCTGTGGCTTTGCCACTTCTGTTTAATCTATGCAAGCCAAGGATGCCAAGTTGATTGGTTCATTTGAATCCCAGAACAGCCTTGGAGAGCTGAGTCAAAGCATTTCCAGCAACTGCACTGATTCAGACTAGAAGAGCATAAATAGAATCATCAAACTCTGCCAGCTTACAACCCCAACTCCTCAGCTATGCTGGAGGTTACAGGGGGAAGACACAAAAGGCAGAAAAGAGAATGCCAGACTAGTTTAGTGATGATGGCAGGAGGGTAGAAAGAGCAAGAAAAGGATATGGCTAGCTTCAATCAAGAAAATTAGCTTGAAAGCAAGAAGGCATTGAACATAAGATCCCTTCCTGCCCCAAAAAGGAAGCCCCTCCAAGGACTCAACATAAAGAATGAGCCAGCTCATCAGCATTTACAAGGAAATAGGACTGTAGTTAGCCAAGGCTTAAATTCATAAGCCAGGATCTGCAAAGGTCATCACTTTATTTCTATGAATGAAGTTGAACATTGAAAAGGATGTTAGAATATTGCCCATTACTGAGCCCCCCAAACTTGAATCTTTGGATTTAACAAACAATACATTACTGTGGTCTGTTCCATTTTATCAACCACTCTATTTCTTATCCAGTATCAAAATGTTCTGATGATTACTGCTTTGTAATATAATTTAAGATCTGGTACTACCTGACTTCCTTCCTCTCCATCCCTACCTTCCTTGTAACAAAAATGAAAAGAGTGAATTCACCAACAATAAAGAGAAAATTAAAGAAATAATTGAGGAGATATTGTCAACAAATCTGTCAATCTAAGTGAAATGGATGAATATCTACAAAAATATAATTTGACAAGATTAAAAGATGAGGAAATAAATACTTAAATCCATTTTAGAAAAAGAAATTGAAGAACAAGAAATTGAATCAATTAACTCCCTAAGAAAAAATATTCTAACAGAGGCTCCAGAATGCTGAGTCCCAAATTGAACTTATTTTGCCCTATTCATGCACATATATGTGTGATCTGGTTTGTCAAGAAGACATCCTGCAGGGGCGGCTAGGTGGCGTAGTGGATAAAGCACTGGCCTTGGAGTCAGGAGTACCTGGGTTCAAATCCAGTCTCAGACACTTAATAATTACCTAGCTGTGTGGCCTTGGGCAAGCCACTTAACCCCACTTGCCTTGCAAAAACCTAAAAAAATAAAAGACATCCTGTTCTGGAAAAAGACCCAATTCCCTTAATAATATCCACTCATTTTTTCTAAACAAGGGTTAAAAATAAAAAAATGGAGGTTCTTGTTCTACCTTTGATATTGTTAGAAAAACCTCTAGTATTACTTTATAATAGAGAGAGCTAGTTCTTAGCTGATATTATTGATATTATTTCCCATTTTAAGGAAAGGTCTATTGATCACTATCTTTTCAGAGAAGAAAGAGGTCAAGAATATCAAGGGAATCAATGGGGGGGGAACAAGGTAGGGATGGAGAGGAAGGAAGTCAGGTAGTGGCAGATCTTAAACTATATTACAACACAGTAATCATCAGAACATTTTGATACTGGATAAGAAATAGAATGGTTGATAAAAATGGAACAGACCACAGTAATGTATTGTTTGTTAAATCCAAAGATTCAAGTTTGGGAAAAGCTCAGAAATAAAGAACAAATTTAAAATCCTAAACTAAATATCAAATTAGAAATTCTGAAAATCAAAGGAGAGATGAATAAAATTGAAAGGAAGAAAACTATGGAACTAATATGAAAATAAGAGCTGCTTTTCTGAAAAAAATCAAGAGAATAGATAGTTAGAATAGCTAACCTGACTTTTTAAAAGAAGGGGGAAAATTACCTGCATCACAAATGAAAAGAGTGAATTCACCAACAATGAAGAGAAAATTAAAGCAATAATTGAGGAAATATTGTCAATAAATCTGACAATCTAAGTGAAATGGATGGATATCTACAAAAATATAATTTGACAAGATGAGAAAGTGAATACTTAAATCCATTTTTGAAAAAGAAATTGACTAAGAACAAGAAATTGAATCAATTAACTCCCTAAGGAAAAAATGTCCAGAACAAATTGGATTTATAAATGAATTCTAGTCAAAATTTAAAGAACAACTAATTCCAATACTATTTAACTATTTGGAAAAGTAGATGAAGGAGTCCAACCTAATTCTTTTTAGGAAAGACATATGATGCTAGGAAGACTTTATACAGAGAAAGAAAATTATAGACCAATTTCTCTAATGATTCAAAAATTTGAAATAAAATATAAACAGAGATTATAGCAATTTACACCAAGAATATAGGACTGTTTCATTATTATCAATATAATTGACTATATCAATGACAAAACTTACAGAAATCATGATTATCTTAATAGATACAGAAAACGTTTTTGACAAACTAGAATATCCATTCCTATGAAAAACACAATAGCATAGAAATACAGTTTTCTTTAAAGTAATTAGTATATTTCTAAAACCATCAGTTTATGTAATAGGGATCAGCTTTACCAAAAAGATCAAGGGTAAAGTAAGAATACTTCATTATCTCCACTGCTATTCAATTATACTAGAAATGTTAGTTTTAACTATAAGAAAAGAAAAAGAAATTGAAAGAGTATAGGCAATGAAGAAACAAAACTTTCACTCTGTGCAGAGGAGATGATGATATACTTAGAGAATCCACTAAAAATTACCTGAAATAATTAACAACTTTAGTAAAGTTGCAGGACAGAAAATAAAACCATATGAATCATCAGTATTTCTATATATTAATAACAAAACCCAGCAGTAAGAAACACAGAAATTTCATTTAAAATAACTATGAAACAGAGGACAAGTGGAAATAAACATAGTATGGTCTTGCCTATATTCATGTGAATGTGTATGTGCATATATGTGTATGATTATACATATATATTTATATGTCTATATGAATATATGAATAGTCCTATGTTCATGAATATGTATATGTATTAAAAACATATCTGAGGTACCACCTCCCACTATCTGATTGGTTAATATGACAGAAAAGGAAAATGATAAATGTTGGGGAAAAAATGGAATAATTTGGACACTAATGCATTGTTGAAGTTGTGAAGTGATCCAAATATTCTGAAGAGCAATCTGAAACTACATCCAAAGGGTTATAAAACTATGCACACCCTTTGATCTAGCAATACCACTACTAGGTCTAAATCAAAAAGATATTTAAAAAATAGAAAAAGACTATACAAGAAAAAGGAATACATAAGAATACTTATAGCAGCTCTTTTTTTGTGATGGCAAAGAACTGGGAAACTGAAGGATGCACATAAATTGAGGAGTGGTTGAACAAGTGCTGGTAGATGAATATAATGAAATATTATTGTTCTATAAGAAATAAAGAGCAGGGGGCAGCTAGGTGGTGTAGTGGATAAAGCACCAGCCTTGGAGTCAGGAGTACCTGAGTTCAAATCTGACCTCAGACACTTAATAATTACCTAGCTGTGTGGCCTTGGGCAAGCCACTTAACCCCATTTGCCTTGCAAAAAAAAAAAAATCTTAAAAAAAAAAGAAAAAAAAGAAAAAGCAGATAAATATGATAAAACCCTGGAAAACTTTCATGAACTTATACTGAATAAAGTGAGCAGAATCAGAACACTGTACACAGTAATAGCAACATTGTGCAAAGATCAACTATGATAGATTTAGCTCTTCTCAACAATGTTAAAAGACAATTCCAAAAGAATCATGATGGAAAATGCTATCCATATCCAGAGAATGAACTATGGAATTTGAATGCAAATTGAAGTATACTATTTCAATGGTTTTTGTTTTATTTTTCTCATGGTTTCCCTTTTGTCTTGTTCTTTCATAATATAATTAATGTGGAAATATGATTAATATAATTCATATAAGATTGCTTGCTTTCTTGGGAACTTAGGGAAGAAGAAAGGGAAAATTTGGAACTCAAAATTTCTAAAAATGAATGTTGAAATTATCTTACATGTAATTGGAAAAATAAAATACTATTATATAGGGAAAAAAGAAAAATTTAAAAAAAAAACATCTGTTCTAAAACAGTCTTGTCATCTTGGACATGGCTCATCACATAGCTTACTTAAGGGGGTTCAGAATAAGACATGTTTATGAATATTGATGTGGGAATTCTTTTTGCTTGACTATACATATTTGTTGCAAGCATTTTTCATTATTTTTTTAAATGGGGATGGGTTGAGGAGATAGAAGGGAAAGAAAAATACTTTTTTATTAATTGAAAAAAGAAAAATTAATTTAAAAAAATACATCCAAGAATGGGGGTGGGGAGAATGGAGCTTCATTCATCTCTAAACAGCAATTTCCACTGGCACTTCTAGACAACATCAACCACTCATACATAATCTATTGAAGGGACAAAGGAAGAATTGGTGGTACATATGACTATGCTAAAAGCATTTGTATGGTGAAAGCAGCATTGACAAGGCAATAGCACAAAGGACTAGATAATAAAAACAGGAGTTAAACAATAGCAATAGCAACATAAGAGATCTTAAAAGAGATGGAGAATTACTTTTTACTTTTGTCTGACTACAATTCCATACTCACTATGGTCTAGACTACATTTTTTTTTCAGATGACGATCTTACATGAAAAGACTCCCTTATAGTTTTTTGAGTTTTTTTTTTAATTTTCACCTTAACCTTGATCTCCTAGGCTGTTCATTTTACTACATAGAAGATCAAACAAGTATGAATTTGTACTTTACAAAGTCATATTGGTTATTATGTATATTCTCTACAAGATGTTCACATATTGATTTTCCCTTTCCAAGGGAAAGTCATGCAATGTAGAATTCTTTATCTTTCTCCTTTTTAAAAATATCAGTACCAAGTCAGCTCTCCAATCTTCAAGTACCTCTTTGAACATACTACATGTATCACATAAAAGGGAAAATGGCAGCCCAGGAATGAATCATCTGTTTGTTATTTCACAATTGGAGAGATAAAGTTAATAGGAAATTAAGACCCTAGCAGTTTCCAATAGCCCTGACAAGAGCACCAGTCTCTCTTCCCTTCTAAGATTATCTATTGCTAACCTATAAAAGCAGAGTTAGCCCAGAAATCTGGGTTAGTTTTTCTCAAGTTGCCCTCATTCTAGATAGTATATTGTAGGCTGGATGGACAGGCAGAGAAGCCAGTGAGATCTCTCAGTGGTAAAACAATGCACCTCTAAGTATCATGGGAAAAGGGATAGGTTTTTCTAAATATCAGTCTTCCTTATTTCATATTCTTGTGCTATGTATTATGAAGATTTTCATACTTGAAAACCTTTGTATTTTTATTCACATCCAAGTATGTAGCAGTGAAAACAGCCTTTTGAGTCTTTCCCTATTTTCTTGGCTATGAACACATCAAGTGTTATTGATCAAATCAGATCAGAAGATATGGGTCTCTGGCATGTAGGATACAAGTCCTTGAGTCTGAACATCTGAAAACATCATCCCTGTTAATATCATTTCAACAGCCTTTATGCCAATTCTCTTGATTTTTCTAGATTTTCTATCTATGAGTTTCCCATTTCTTCTTCATTTCTTTAAAGATTGAGGTTAGAGAGAAGTCATAAAGGATTCTTCTACTTTAATTTCTCTTGGTTTCCCCTATCTATTTGAACTTACAAACATGAAATACTCTGGGATCCAAAGGGCTCCTTGTCATTTGGAAAAAATAAGGATAATAATAGTACTTACCTCACAAGATTGCTGTGATGATGCCATAAAATAGTATTTGTATACTTTAAATTTTGTATATTTGTATACTTTAAAATAATAGATATTCTAAATATCTAATTTGTGGCAAATTAAAATTGCATTAAAATCAAGGGGAAAAATAGAAGAAAATTTATTGTGTCAGTCTAAGAAAGAATTGCTTTATATACTTTAAAATATTAGATTAAAGACTAGATTGTTATTGCTTTACAATAATATTAATAAAATAAATTTTAGCTTTTCCAGAAAGGAATTGAAATTGTTCTTATTAGACCAAGAATAGGTTTATTGATAAGACTCCTTATTACCTACGTATAAAACATCAAGGACACAAGGGATTCCTTCCCAAAGCATCATCCCATTGGTTAGCAGCATGAACAAAACTGGCAAGTTATTCTCTGCTGAATCTATACTTAATCCTGGGTGAACATCTCTTCATTTCTTTGAATATCCATATCCTGCTATGACTAGGTAAATCTCTTGTTAAATGTTGGGTGGATTACAAGTGTCTCATTTCATTCTCATTTCTGACCTAAATTATCAGGAGACTGGCCTGAATCAAGCCCATCTAATTACACACCCAATAACTACTTTTATGCTCTATCCAGAGGTTGAAACTTAAGTCATCAAAACAAAGCATTTGCTGGAACTGAGGAAAAGACATTATATATTTTTACAAGTTTTGGGGCAAACCAAGGTAGGTATTGGGCTCATCCTCCAACTGTGATCAATTGCTTTAATAGATCTGGAAGAACTGAAAGAGATTTCCAAAATGGAACTAATACTGGCTAAGGACCTAGGTCCTTTAGATCTCTCAAATATTCAGGACTGCCTCCAAGTCTAGACACATCCAATTTGAGGTCAATATTTGGTTAGGATCAAGCAAAGAAACAAGAAGACAAAAGAGGCAGTCAGAGACCTAACCTGGAGTTCAATTAGAATAGGAGCAGTTGAACTGCTGTTGAAGGAGCACCATTCTTCATACCTTACAAGAAAAGAGTCAGGGATGGACACTCCTTTTTTAAAAAATCTGAGTCAATGGTACCTCTCAGTCAATAAAGGGATTACTTCCTATCATCCAAAAGGCTTTCAGGAGCTGAATCACTTATGGCTGGCCAGAATCTGCTAGGGGATAATGGTTTCCTTAAAATGGGGCCAATATGGTTCACTAGAACTAGCAAAGAAATTCTGAGCATTCTCTGTGCAATTCTTACTTAGACTGACACAATAAATTTTCTTCTAGCTTTTCCCCTTGATTTTAATGCAATTTACTTTCATTCATTCAACAAATAAATATTAAACAACATTAAGGAAGATTCTAAAAGACCAAAAAGAAGGAATAGTTTTTCCAGTATATAACTGCCTTAGTGTTGAAGGGGGAACACAGGAAAGAAAAACCTCTATCAAATACTTTTAACTGCAATTAATTTTTTTTGTTCTGTGATAAAATGTCAATCTCCAGTCATGCTATCCTGATTAAGTCTCAGCTTTACCTTTAAATAGACAAACAGGTTATACATTGGACCTGGAGGTAGGAAGACCTGAGACTTCATGTCTTAAGTACTTTACTAGCTGTGTAACCTTGGACAAGGCACTTAGCATCTGTCTGCCTCATCTGTTTTCTCATCTACAAAAATTAAGATAATAACACACAACTCCCAGAGCTGCTGTGAGAATGCCATGAAATACAATATATAAGATGCTTTGTATGCCTTATATTATAAATGCTAGCTATTGCTATCATTGTACAATCATATTATTAATAAAAACATTTTACTATTTATAATAATAAAGTATTTTGTTTTTTCATGCATAAACAAGGGAAGTGTGTATATGCAGGGTAGAAGAGGAGCAGGAAATTTATTGTCTTGACTAGGAAACAATGTGGATACCTTCCTAATTAAGATAGGAGAATGTGTAACCAGAAATGATAGGCTGAGGGAGAAGAAAAAGATATCATTATCAGTTTAGGACAAAGCAGTCTGTTCTACATACAGAGATGTGAAAGGTGGGCATTATAAACTATGTGGCTCTATCTGGATTATCTATCCACCTAAATAAGCACATGAGAGATGAGTCAAACACATAACTCTCCACTAGTGAAACATTTGTTTCTGTCTTTCAAAATTCCTCAAACTCTTACTGTCATGTGAGGTCAGTAATATATCCAACCTGTTGCAATCCAGTTACTATCAGCCAGATTGCTGTTTAAGGTAATGTACTGGGTAGGGAAATTCAGTTCACTTTTTCCACCAAATTCAGCTGTGACATTATTCAAACCTCAATCAGCAACTTTGGAAATGTGAAAAAATTTAAGACTATAGGAAAATATCCTGGACAATTATGAACAGATTGTATTTATGCACATAATACACATATGCACATAATCAAATATAAATGGAGTTCTAACAGTTCCCCCTTTCTAGCAAAAGCTAATACTTGGAATTTCTGTTTTTAAACTTTAAAGTATTCCAACTTTAGAAAATACTATGGTCAGTTCTCTTGTGTGAGAATCTAACAGCTTAATTTAATTCAACAGCTTCTCCTAGTGGTGAAGAACATAAATATTGTATTGAATGCTTCTAATTTGAAGGGTTGTTTAGGCACCAAAAGCCATGGCTATAACAGAATATATCACTACATCACAGAAAAATATGTTTCATACCTCAGATATCAGACATCATAGTATATAAGTCCTAAGTTTACAAATGAGGAAACTGAAGACTAGAAAAGTGGTAAAGTTGAATTTCCAATATCATAGCAAGAGTCAAATTAGAACAAAAATTAAATTGATAAGCAAATTATTAGTCTACAAGAATGCCTAGATCAAACAAAAATCTCCAACTGAGGCTGATCAGACCAATATGAGCTCAGAATGCTCTACCTCAGGTCATGCACAAATAATCCAGGTGAAAAGCTGGAGTGTTTACTTTAAACTTATATGTTTCATGTTTCCTTTGACCTACTTTAAAGTCTCAGCACTTTCTCTGATGAGGGCATCCTATGCTGGGCAGTCTTGTGCTAGTGTCTCCCATACCTTACAATCAACTGTACAGTTCTTCAGAATGTCCCAGTACTTAGAGTACTAAGAGATTCTATACTTAATTAAATCAGAAGTGACTTCACTAGTGTTGGGAGCCAGGGTCTCTAAGCTGTTTGGCACAGTCACGGTAAGAAGACTCAAGGTGGCCACACTGCCTGATGGAACAACATTTCCTTCTTCAATATATATAGGAATTCCATGTATACCCATATTTATAGGTCTATTATTGATTACAAAATTTACTCATCCTAATAGTGGAATGACTATAAAGGAAGGATTTCAGAGAAACTCCTTGAATAAAACAAATTGTGAACTCTGTTCAAATTGAACAGAATTGTCTCTCCCTGAGACATAGAAAAGGCTTCAACATTATAAAATCTTTGGAAAATACAGCACTGGGAGTTCCAGGGAGATGTCAGAATATATATATATAGGGAAAATAGATACAAGATGGGTCAGATAGAATTCCAGAGAAATTAACAGTTTTGCCCCCCTTATCATACACAGGAATATATGATAAAGATGGTGAGAGAATAGTTAGTATAGGTGACTATTACGTGAACTCTAATAGCCTTAGTTTATTGGGAAAGAATAAAAAGTCATAGAAACCGTGGCATCTACCAACAAGGGCTGAAAGGAAAATTGGTTACTGAAGGAGTCAACAGACAGGTGGACAAACATAACTGCCCTCACTATAGGTTGTCAAGGGAGCATATTGAAAAACATTACATATGCGGCACAAAAACATAAAAACATTCCATTAAACAAATTATATCAAAGATTATTATCAGGAAAGTTCTGCTAAATTAGTAACAACAAACTAGGCAACAGACAGGTTGAGGTCATCACGGTCTGAGCAGGGACAAGAAAATTAACTACATGATTGATAATCACACTTGTAACCACTACATGATCAAACTTGTAACCATATGAACTATATGATTAATGATGAAAAATTGTACACTTTTGTAACCAAGGAAATGATTTTAGTTTGCTTGTTTGATATGATTCTGAGACTATAAAAATAAATCCAAGCAGCTGACAGTCAGTCAACCTGCTCCTGCCTTTAACCCTGTGTTGACTCAACTCATTTTGCCAACTCTATCCCTCCTGTCAGGTTCCAAGGACCCCACAGACGCTGGACCCCTGCAGACTAGATACTTAGAGGTTTGTAGTACCATAGAGGCAGAATGTGAGAACTTACTTAGAAGGGGTGGACATAAAGAGATTAGGAAGTGATCATATTTTAAACAGGTACCCAAGAGTCTAAAAAAAAAAATAATAATCCAAGACAATTCCAAAGGACTCATGATGAAAAATGCTATCTACATCCAAAGAAAGAATTGGTGACCTGAGTGAAAATTGAAGCATATTATTTTTAATTTTTTTTCTTATATTTTCTTTTTTGTAAATGACTAATATGGAAATATGTTTTGCTTGACTTCAAAAATACATTTGAGACATAGGTCTCATGTTTCTTGCCTTCTCAATGTATGGGGAAAGAACTGGAGTTTGAAAGAGAATTTGTAACATGAAATTTTAAAAGAATGTTAAAAATGAACACTTGACAAAATGATGAAGGACCTACAAAAATACTGTTGGAAAAAGCAGATATTAATTTACTGGCAATAAGTAAAGGTAAATAATGATTAAACACTAATTTTGTTCATTCTAACCAAAAGTTCTATCACTTCAAGAAAAGTCTATGATGGTTAAGATCCCAAGATTTGAATCAAAAGATTTTCATGAGCAACAAATGTTTGGACTTAGTCAACACTGTCATGCAGAGGCATCAAGAAAATGGCTGAGATTTATGACTAGATCATTACCACCAGAAATTATAAGTTTCAAAGATCCTGGAATTATTAAATCCTGTGTGTAGAAAGTAAGGTGCATAGACTGACAGCTTATTAGGTCATTACCACCAGAAATATGCTGGAATTAGTAATGTAGATTAAGCAAGGAAATAGTAAAAATTGTCAATACATCACTGCAGCCTATAAAAGTTTTAGTACCTATCAATTATTGAGCAAAACACAACCTGTTGGTTATACATCAGAATATGTTTCCCCCCCATACAAGTATAATAAATATAACTCAAAAAACCCTGCACAATTCAACTAATAAACTGTCCAGAAAGTAGACCATCATTACAGATTAAACTATCTTCCAGATCTACCAGTGAAAAGCTAAAAACTTAAAAATCAAGCTGATATCAAAATCACATGTTCCTAAGATGTAGTGCTTATTAGCTAAGTGGTGTAGTAGGTAACGTGCTAGGCCTGAACTCAAAAAGACCCATTTTGCAAGATCCTCATTTTACAGATGAGAAAATTGAAGTAATAGAAGTTTACTTCACTAAGTTTTGTCTGTCTTAGTTTCCTCAGCTATAAAAGGGGGGTGACAATAGTACCTACCTCCCAGGATTGTTGTGAGGATGAAATGAAAGAATATTTATAAAGTGCTTAGCAAAGAGTCTTGCATACAGTAGGAGCTTAATAAATGTTTATTTCTTTTGTTCCTTCCTGTCTGTTACAGTACTTTACACCAAGGATAGTCTCATGAATTTATATCTTTTTTCTTTTTTTTTAAATTTATCATTAGAATAATTTTGATATAAGAGAAAACAAATTCCCCTCCCCCCCTGACAGATGAGAAACTTCAAGAATAGTGAGAGAAAGAGAAAAAAAACTGTACTTCAGTCTGTGTTCAGATTCCAATGGCTCTGTCTCTGGGGTGAGTTGCTTTCTTTATCATAAGTCTACCAGAGAAGTAGCTTCAATATTTTTCCCACAGTTGCTATTACTAGCTGTACCTCCATTCTATTCCTCCCCACACTCATTATATTCTCTCCCTCTCCTTTCATCCTGGCCCTGTCCAAAAGTGTGTTGTATCTGAGTACCCTCTCCCACAATCTTCCCTCTCTTCTATCACCTATTCCCCATTCCCTACCCCCATTCCCCCTTATCCCATCCCTTTCTTCTCATTTTTCTCTAGGGTAAGATAGATTTCCTCACCCTATTAAGTGTATGTTATTTCCTTTCTGAGCCATTTCTGATGAGAATGAAGGCTCACTCATTCCTCCTTGCCTTCCCCCTTTCCACTCCATTGAAAAAGCTTTTTCTTGACTGTTATGTGAAGCTTCTTCTTCATTTCCTTTCCCTTCCTCCCAGTACTTTCCTTTATCACCCAATGACTCCATCTTTTTACTATATTATACCATTATATTCCACTCCTCCCTATGTCCTGTCTATATATACTCCTTTAAACAATTCTTATAAATGAGAAAGTTCATATGAGTTATCAAAATCTTCTTCCCATGCAGGAATATAAACAGTTCAATATAATTAAGTTCCTCATAGTGAGTCCTTCTCATCCGCCCCCTCTATGGTTCACCAGTCTTGTACTTAGAGATCAAACTTTCTGTTCAATTCTGGTTGTTTCAGTAGGAAAGTTTGAAAGTCCCGTTTCATTGAAAGTCCATCTTTTCCCCTGAAAGAGGATGTTCAGTTTTGCTAGGTAGTTGATTCTCAGTTGTAAACCAAGAACTTTTGCCTTCAGGAATAATATATTACAATCCCTATGAGCCCTTAATGTAGATACTGCCAGTTCCTTTGTAATACTGATTATGGAGCCTCACTAGTTGAATTGTTTGTTTCTGTCAGATTTTAGAATTTTCTCTTTGATTTGGGAGTTTGGGAATTTGGCTATAATATTCCTGGCAGTTTTTCTTTTGAGATCTCTTTCAGGAGGTGATCAGAGAATTCCCTCAATTTCTATTTTATCTTCTGCTTCTAGGATCTCATGGCAATTTTGCTGTATTATTTCTTGAAAAAATGAAGTCTAAGCTCTTTTCCTGTTCATGGCTTTCAGATAGGCCAATAATTTTTAAATTATTTCTTCTGGATCTGTTCTCAAGTTTGGTTGTTTTTCCAATGAGATATTTCACATTTTCTTCTAATTTTTGTCCTTTTTTTTTGAAGAGTTTTATTTGTTCCTGATTCTTGCAAAGTCATCAGCTTCTTTTAGTTCCATTCTGCATTTGAAGGAGCTATTTTCTTCAGAGAACTCTTTTATCTCCTTTTCCAGCTGGCCAATTCTGCTTTTTAAGGCATTCTTCCTCATTTGCCTTTTGTTTTGCCTTTTCCATTAGGCCTAAACTAGTTTTTAACATATTATTTTCTTCAGTATTTTTTGGTATTTCTTTCACCAAGCTGTTGATTTGGTTTTCATGATTTTTCTGCATTGCTCGCATTTCTCCTCCCAATTTTTCCTCTACCTCCCTTAATTACTTTTCAAAGCCTTTTTTGAGCTCATCCATAGTCTGAACCATTTTGGATATGGAAGTTTCAATCTTCCATGGGACTAAAGTAATTCTCTATGGTCAGATTCTTCTTTTTCCTGTTGTTTACTCATTTCCTCAGCCCAATACTAATTTATAGCACTTCCAAGGCTTTGGGGCTTTTTTGCGGGGACACCCCACTGGGACCTTTATTCCTCCAAGGTTTCATCCTCTCTTGCCTGTGCTTTGATATGTATACAACCACAGCACTTCCCTCTGACCTGGAGCTGTAAGGAGGAGTCCTGCTTGGCTATCTCAGTATGGAAGCCCAAATTGCCACCTGAATCCGAATGTGGGCAAACAGCAGAGTCCTACCCTGAGGGAGAGTAGAGAAATTTCTGCAGTGTTCCCTGACCCCCTTACCATCTGTGGGTTGTGCTCTGGAGGTGCAGGCTGCTTTCTCCAGATTCTAGCTGCAGGTTCTGTGGCCAGTGCTCCCTTACTCTACACTCATTCTGGTGTAACAGAATTCTCTCTTTGCCCCTTCAAGCTGTTCCAAGCCTTTTTCCACCTCCCAGTCCTGGTGAAATACCTTTCCTGAAGAACCTCTAAGTTATCTTAGACTTGGAAAAATATATCACTCAGTCTTTCTCTGGGTTCTCTCCCTCTAAATTTTGGCTAGAGTCATAATTTGTTGGCTTTTGGAGTTTTGAAGGGAAGTAGATCCCAGGAAATGCTGCCTTCATGCCGCTATCTTGGCTCTGCCCACCGATAAATTTATACCTTAATACTATTTTTTTGTCAATTACAAAATGAAGTTAATTTTAGCTACTTAGATTAAAAGTTCACAGAATATTAAATATAAAAGGACAAGAGATGATTAGTGACTTGTCCAGGACTTTTTCTATATGAATTTCATCAAAAATAATGAAAATTGATGAGGATGATGATGAGATGGAAACATAATGCTTGTAGAATAAACTATAAATCTATATAAATTTTTTACTTTTAACTCTCAGTCATTGAACCATATTCAATGGAGTGCAGATAGAAATAGATCTGACAAGTTTCTGTAATATGTCATATTAATATATGACTAGTGCAGAAGCCAGTAGCATAACTGAATCATTTTCTGAAATCTCACTAAAGGCATGTTCAGGATAATTCTAGTAGCAGATGGCAAGATGGGGATATTATATGGGAACAAGTTGAAATAGAACTCATTCCTATTTGCTACTGGAATTATCCCAAAAATGTTTTTAGTGAGCCTATAGAAAATAAAATTACATATTAATTCAGGTTCAATTACAAAAAGCAGTAATTTTTCCACCAGGTCAATAAATGTTCTAAACGTTAAATATAAAAGTATAATAGGAGAACATCAATTTGTTCTGTGACCATTTCTATCTGAACTCCATTGACCATAAGCCCTTTATAACATGGCTACATCCTATCTTTCTGGTCTTCCTACACCTACATCTCTACATACTCTGAGATCCAAGGACACAAGCCTCTTTTCTGTTTCTCTTACAAGATACTTCATCTCCCAGCTCCAGGAATTTTTCACCAGCTATCCCTCATGCCTAGAATGTTTTCCCCATTTCTGAATTCATTTGCTGGCTTCGTTCAGGTCCCAGCTAAAAGCCCAGCTTCAAAAACCCTTTTCTTAATCTCCTTAGCGCTTGTGTTTTCCCTCATTTGATTACCTCCATTTCATTCTGACTATATCTTTATATGTTATCTCCCAGATAGATGGTGAGTTCCATGATAGGAATGATTATTCCCCCCCCCTTTTTTAATATCTTCACTGCTTATCAACATGACTGTTACATAATAGATATTTAATAGATGTTTACTGACTGATTTGATTACAAAAATAGTAGAAAAGGATGGGAACTTGACCTGTGAATTTATTGATACAGGAAACACCCAAGATTGGAAATTCCTATCTAAAGAGTTATGTAAAGGATTTTGTTAAGTAACTCATCCAACATCACATATGTGAGAAGTAGAGCTTACAGCAAGGTCTTCCTAGCTTTGAGTTAGGCTCTTGATCCACTTGGGCCTCTCTTTTCTCATGAAATTTGTGTAGGCTTTAATTTACAAAATCCTTTACAACACCAGTTAATTCCATTTTAATGGGTTTCTAAGAGAATAAATGATTGAGATTAAATTGCTATTAAGTGTCCAAAATTGCCTAAAGAAGAGATCTTCCAACTCCAAATTCAAAGTTTTTTTTCCATAGCTCCTTCAGATATCCTGATTCAAAGTATATCATCAAGAAAGGGTGTTTTTGATACATTTGAAATGATAAAGTCAATGGCAGCACACCTTCTTGAAATAAAAGTAATAGATCGAATACCTCCCTCTCCTTACTTTCAAGAGCATTTGAGGTCATCATGTTCCTCATCAAAAAGAAATTAATTATCCAAGACATACCAGTTATCTGGGTCATAAGAAAGACAAGTACAGGAAGTCCATAGGAAGCAGCTGTGATGTTTACAGTGTAGTTGGTGCCTGGGTACAACTCCAGGCAAACCTCAGGAGCCAGATCACCAGTGGTCAGGTTAAATGATACTTCCTGGTCAAATTCCTCCTGATACCCTCGGTAGCCCCATATGTGGAACTGTAAGAGAAAGATTCAGGAAGTACATTATAGACAATGAATAAAATTTCTTATGCTTGCACTTTACAGATATCTAATAGTTAGATCTTAAGTCCACCAGATCAGATCAGGAATTCACATCATCTGAATGCCACTTTTAACTCTTGTTGAATAAAATTTCTTATGCTTGCACTTTACAGATATCTAATAGTTAGATCTTAAGTCCACCAGATCAGATCAGGAATTCACATCATCTGAATGCCACTTTTAACTCTTGTTGAATAAAATTTCTTATGCTTGCACTTTACAGATATCTAATAGTTAGATCTTAAGTCCACCAGATCAGATCAGGAATTCACATCATCTGAATGCCACTTTTAACTCTTGTTGAATAAAATTTCTTATGCTTGCACTTTACAGATATCTAATAGTTAGATCTTAAGTCCACCAGATCAGATCAGGAATTCACATCATCTGAATGCCACTTTTAACTCTTGTTCATAGGTTGATAAACAAATCAATATCACCATTTATTTGGTATCACCATTATTTGGAGACAATCTACTGCCTTGTAGCTCCACTCAAAATTCCTACTCTAAACTCTAAAGCTCCCCTCCCTTCATTTCTGCTCCTCATGTCATGCCAGTCATGTTCTTTCCCTGTACCTCTCCCACTTTACCCTACCTTTCATTATACTTTCTGGACTCCTCTGTTATATTTTTGGTATGAAGAAAGATTTGTTAATATATCTTCTCTCAGAAATCTATGTATATGTATATATGATGTACTAGATATACACATGTGTATATAAAGTTGATGTAAAATTACATGTTCTTTATACCCCTTCCAAAAAAATTTTTTGTTTCCAAATCACCTAATTCAGTGATTGCCAATATGAGTGCTTAACAAGGACTTGCTGAATTGAATTTCAAGTGTTTTCACATAAACTTACTCCTCTTCTTCTCTTTCTTCTTCTTCTTTTTTTTTTTTTGCAAGGCAATGGGGTTAAGTGGCTTGCCCAAGGCCACACAGCTAGGTAATTATTAAGTGTCTGAGGCTGGATTTGGACCTGGGTGCTCCTGGCTCAAGGGCCAGTGCTCTGTCCGCCACCCAGCTGTCCCTACCATTATTACTATTTTATTTTAGGTCTTTTTTTTTTCTTTTTTTGGTTTTTGCAGGGCAGTGGGGTTGGGGTGGCTTGCATGTCACACAGCTGGGTGATTGTTGTGTGTACGGGGCCAGATATGGGCTCAGGTGCTTCTGGCTCCAGGGCTGGTGCTCTGTCCACTGCACCACCTGGCCATACCTACAATTATTACTGCTATTTTTTTTATTTTAATTTTTTTCTCTCCCCTTTACTTTATCACTCAAGCAAGTCTATATTTTTTTGTGGGGAGGGGTATTTTGTTTACTCTTAAACAAGAATATTTTATTAATGTATAAAAAACATTATTTGTACAAAATGAGAATAAATAAATATTAAATAAAATTGCTATAAAAAATTCTAGTGCCTTCCTTCTAATATGATTATTCCTTTTTTTTTTCAGGTGTGTCTGACTTTTGGCAACCTCATTTGAGGTTTCCTGGCAAAGATAAAAAAGTAGTTTGCCATTTTTCTTTTCAGTTCATTTGACAGATGAGGAAAGTAAGGCAAACATGACTAAAATGACTTGTCCAGAGTTATTAAGTGTCTGGGGTCATATTTGAACTCAGAAAGCGTAATCCTCCTGACTCCAGGTCCAGTGTACCACATTATGTGTGTGTGTGTGTGTGTGTGTGTGTGTGTGTATATATATATTTTATACAAAATAGTTTTCATGCTTTTTTCTCCATTAGACTGTGAGAGCTATTGAAAGCTAGAATTATCTTGAACCTTTCTTTGTGCTCAACACAGAGGAAGACTTGACTTGAATTCTCCAATATAATGACTAAAATTCAACTCACAGGATATTTCCAAATTTGTTAATATCTTCCATGCATTATTAATTTTGTAAGAAATTCAAACCTCTCACTCAGGTAAATATTTAGATCAATTTTGAACTTACTAAATACATCTCCTCTGAATCAGTCATCTTTGCATTTCTCCTCCACCTCAAGCAGGTTTCATTAAGAACTGAAATATTACTGATGATTTGGTTTCCTGAAAAAATAAGGGAAAAAAGAGGAGGAAATTGACACCCCAACCAAAAAAAAAACCCACAACAACACAATTTTTTTTTAGTTTTTTCAAGGCAATGGGGTTAAGTGGTTTACCCAAGGCCACACAGCTAGGTAATTGTTAAGTGTCTGAGGCTGGATTTGAACTCAGGTACTCCTGACTCCAGGGACAGTGCTCCCCAACAAAACAATTATTCACACAATTTTTAATCAAATAACTTTTCAATCAGTTCCACAGGAACAAATTCAGCTGTAAAGAATGAACTTTTGATTCAGAATGGGCTGTGTCAGGGGGAAAGAAGAATTGATGTTTTGTTTTGTTTTTTAATTTTACTTATTTATGTAAGTTCAGCCTCAGTAGAAGAAATCAGGCTAAAAGCTATCTATTTATTCTGAGGCCCTCTCATCAGTACAAGCTCCCACCAGGCAGAATAGAGTTCTATCCAAGGCTCCAGACAATTCCTGTTCCTTCCTTCAGATGAGAATGTCAGCTGATTACAATTAAAAACAAAAGTACAGAGGGGATTAAATTCAATTCAGCAAACATCTAATACAAGCTTCCTAAGGGGAACTGTGCTACCAAATGCATGCTAACCACAGATTTTCTAACTATATACTCACTAATTGTGAGGAACATTGCAAGATCACCTTGAGAAATTGGGCATTTTGTTTGGTACAACAGAATATAGTGGTTAAAAATTCATCCTTAGAGTCAAGGAGATCAGATTCAAGTTCAGCCTTTGATACATACTGATTGTATGACCCTTTGTTGTTTGTTACTCTTCCTGACTCCATGAACCATAGCATGCCAAATCCTTCTTCCTTCCCCATATCCCAAAGTCTGTCCAGGTTCATGCTTTCTGTTTAAATGATACTACCTATCCATCTCATCCTCTGCTGTTTCCTTTTCTTCTTGCCCTCTATCTTTTTCAATATCAGGGTCTTTTCCATTAAGTCCCTGTTTCTCATTATATGCTCAAAATATTTAAGCTTCAGTATTTGACCTTCCAGCAACCAGTGTAATTAATCTAAGTATTGACAGAAGGCATTTAATTTCTCATGACTGTACACTATAAATCCAAGAACAGTGGCTAATTTATACTAGCAGAGGGAGTTTCCAAACTTGGTAATTCCCCACATCAATGAAGTTATAGGTCATAGTCAAAAATCTCAAGCCTTTCATAGAACAACAACAACTACGATAATACTGCCCAATATCTTTTCTGGTCACTCCAGGGGACTCTCCTTAGATTTTTCTCAACATTCTGGTCAGTGACCCAGAATAGGGATCAGATCTGATAGAGCTAAAAGTCAAACCTCACCTACTAGCTTAGTCATGGCACCATGTCCCTAGGTCCCTACTCCTATCTCTACCCAGCATCCCCCTCCTGGAACAAAAAACCATGATTTATATGGTGTATGAAGTATCCCAGCTTGTCTCTTGTTGGGACAGTCATCCAATGGGAGGAGTGAGGGGAGCAGAGGCACTACAAATCACATCAAAGCCCCATTCCATTCTTTTTTGAGATGATTGCAGTGCAATAGCCTAGAAACACATATGAGAATTCTAATCCTGAAGGAACTCTGGGTCTCTCCCCCTACCTTAGTGGTTATTTCCCTTCCTGTAATACTACTTCAAAAAATCTCTGACCAGTGATTCACTTTACTATCTCCTCTTTATCTGTCTCCTCAAATATATATATATGTGTGTATATACATATGTATTTGAGTCTCCCTCAAACAGAATGAAAGTGTTTATCTTTCAGGATTATCTCTGCTTTTTAAGTGTTTATTCCCTGTGTATGACATATAGTAAAAGTGTTTTCCACCCCTCATTCATTCATACAGGTATAATTCTCATTCCTTCTTCTCTCTCACAAGATATCAAATATACTTCTTAGATTCTCAGGCTCTTCATTTTATTCTAGTACACTGAGATGACCCTCAAACCAAGCTAAAAATATATATCTACTGAAATAATACTACCTCTGAACTAAATCTCAGTAAAGTAAATAAAAATGTAAGTCAAAACAATCCTGTCAAAACTTCCATGATGGGGGCGGAGCCAAGATGGCAACAAGAGCAGATAATGTCTTAGGAGCTCTCTCATAAATCTTCATAACTAAAGTCTCTAACTAAATTTTCGAGAGACAGAACCCACAGAGGGACCCAGTGAGGCAGTTCTCCTACTCAAGGTAACCTGGAAAAGAGGAGAAAGGCCCTGCTCCCTGGGGTTGGAGGGGCAGCCCACCACAGGGGTGGCCTGCCAGAGTGAAAGAACTTCAGCCTCCTGGAGGCAGCCCCAGGGCACTGGGAAGCCATGGCTCACAGCAGTAGGGGAGTTTCCTGAGCTACACCCCAGGGAGCACAGGGCACAAATTGGGGGCACAGCGAGCGTACCTCTGCCAGAGCGAGCATGTGAAGCCCAGCCCTCAGGGCACACAGAGAGCAGTGTGGCCAGCACAGCCAAGTTCCAAGAAACAGAAGCAGGTGGAGCTGGTAAGCAGGAGGCCCCAGGACATGAGCCCATTGAACCTAGGGAGGGGAGTGAAGAGATAGAGACTGCAGAGCTCTGTCCTCTATCCCTGGAACAGGACTCTGAGGTTCTGACCACATTCAGATCCTGATCCCAGTCTAGGCCCCCCATAGAATAGCAGGGCCCCCTCCACCTCAGTCCCATGGCAGAGGGGAGTGCATATGGTCATTCACAGAGGAGGAGGGAGGACAGAGCCCCACACACTGGGACCCCTGTGGGAGTGTCCCAAAAGCTCAGGAAGCACCCCAAAACCAGGTTCAGGCTGGGAAAATGAGCAAGCAGAGAAACAAGAGGAATACCATTGAGAAATATTTTGCATGTGAGCCCATGCAGGATCAAAATACTCAGTCTGAAGATGAGGAAGCACAAGCTCCTGCATCTAAAGACTCCAAGAAAAACAGAAATTGAGCTCAGGCTATAACAGAGCTCAAAAAAAGACTTTGAAAATCAAATGAGGGAGTTAGAAGAAAAACTGGAAAAACAAATGAGAGCGATGCAAGAAAAATATGAAAATGAAGTCAGCAGCCTAGTCAAGGAAATCCAAAAAAAAATACTGAAGAAAATAGCATGCTAAAAACCAGCTTAGGTCAAATGGATAAAACAGTTCAAAAAGTTATTGAGGAGCAAAATGCTTTAAAAAGTAAAATTGGCCAGATGGAAAAAGAGATAAGAAAACTCTCTGAGGAGAACAAATCCTTCAGACAAAAAATAGAACTCAAGGAGACTGATGAATTTACCAGAAATCAGGAATCAATACTTCAAAACCAAAAAAAAATGAAAAATTAGAAGAAAATGTGAAACATCTCATTGAAAAAACAACTGATATGGAAAACAAACTTAGGAAAGATAATTTTAAAGTTATTAGAATACCTGAAAGTCATGACCAGGAAAAGAGCCTTGACATCATTTTCAAAGAATTACTACAGGAAAATTGCCCTGATATTCTAGAAGCAGAGGGCAAAATAGAAATGGAGAGAATCCACCAATCCCCCAGAGAAAGAGATCCCAAAAAACCAACCCCTAGGAATATTATAGCCAAATTCCAGAACTCCCAAGTCAAAGAGAAAATATTAGAAGCAGCCAGAAGGACAGAGTTCAAATATCATGAAGCTGCAGTCAGGATCATACAAGACTTAGCAGCAACTACATTGGAAGCTCACAGGGCTTGGAATATAATATACTAGAAGGCAAAAGAGCTTGGAATGCAACTGAGAATCAACTACCCAGCAAGGCTGAATGTACTTTTCCAGGGAAAAAGATGGATTTTCAATGAACCAGGGGAATTTCAAATGTTCCTGTTGGAATGGCCAGAGCTGAACAGAAGGTTTGATCTTCAGATACAGGACTCAGGTGAAGCATGGAGATTGGAGGAGAAGGGGAAAATGAGGGACTTAATGATGATGAACTGCATGTATTCCTGCATAGAAAAAATGACACTGATAATACTCATATGAACCTTCTTAGTTAATAGAGCAGGTAGAGGGGGCTTTTATAGTTGAAGCACAGGAGAAAGCTGAATTTGAAGATAAAATATGGTGTAAAATGGAGTCAAGAGAAAAAAGGGAAATGTAATGGGAGAAAGAAAAAAGAGAAGGGGGAATAGGCCAAGATATTCTATATAATAAAATTTTTCTTTATTACAATGAGCTATTACAATGATATGGAAGGATAGAAGGCAAGGGGGAATGAGGGAATCTTCACTCTCATCAGAATTGCTTAGGAGAGGAAACAGCATATATACTCAATGGGGTATAGGCATCTAGAGTAAGAAGAAGAGGTGGGAGGACAGGGTGAAGGGGGGTGATGTGAGTGATGGAGGAGAGGATGGACCATGGGGGGAGAGTGGTCAGATATAACACATTTTCTTTTTTACTTCTTGCAAGGGGCTGGGATTGGATGGCCTGTCCAGGACCATAGGGCCAGGTGGATGCTGGGCCTAAGGCGTGGTAAGGGGGCTCAGGGCCTCTTGGCCCCAGAGCCAGGGATCTGTCTATTGTACCACTCAGCTACCCTACAGCAGAGTCAGAATGAAAGGAGAGAGAAAATATAGTACATGGTAGTGGAGAAATAAGAAAGGAAGGAGTTGCAATCAGCAATGGCAACGGTGGACTTTGTGATGGACTTATCATAAAGAATGTGATCTACCTGCGACAGAGTTGTTGGTGTTGGAACAAAGACTGAAGCACATTTTTTATTATTATTATTTTGTGGGGGTGCAGGGCAAATGGGGCTGGGTGACCTGCCTGGGGAGGCATAGCAGGGTGATCGTTGGGTGTCTGAGGCCGGATTTGGACCTGGGTGCTCCTGGCTCAAGGGCCAATGCTCTGTCTGCCACCCAGCTACCCCTACAATTATTACTATTTTATTTTATTTTGGATCTTTTTTTTCTTTTTTTTGGTTTTTTTGCAGGGCAGTGGGGCTTGGGTGGCTTGCATGTCACATGGCTGTGTGATTGCTGGGTGTACGGGGCCAGATGTGGGCTCAGGTGCTCATGGCTCTAGGGCTGGTGCTCTGTCCATTGTGCCACCTGGCCATACCTACAATTATTACTATTATTTTTTTAATTTTAATTTTTCTCCCCTTTACTTTATCGCTCAAGCGAGTCTATATTTATGGGCAAGGGGTATTTCGTTTACTCTTAAACAAGAATATTTTATTAATATATATAAAAAAACATTACTTGTACAAAATGAGAATAAATATTAAATTAAAAAAACAAAAAAACTTCCATGATGATGTCATATATATGTCCTTATCTAATCAAGGGGAGCAGGATGTTTCAAAAAAATCCCATCCTCCTTGCTTTCCAGGTTCTTTAATCAGAGAGACCAAAGGAATGCTGAGGTCTGGAGAAATATATACCTTTATAGTCTAGCTTTGATGCTGGAAGGCTGCAGGGTTTCCTAAGTTCTTAGTCCACTTCTCCCCCTTGTCAGGTACACTCCATGTCCTCTATTACCTGCTATCTGTTCCAAACCACCACACCTGACGGGTCTACCCCATAGTCCCATAGTGACTCAGAACAAAGCCAGCATCACGCTAAGTCTATCAGATATAAAAAAGGAATGTAACTACTTCCATGCCAAATAAGGACTATATTTCTGGCCTTGATTATATAACCATAATCTCCTAAAATGGGCCTTTTCCAGTCAGACTGGACCATTGTGATTGAGATTCACATTCCAATTCTGGCCAAATTATTTACCCTACAGTCACCAAGCATGCTGCCTTTTTTGTTCTCTGATTTCACACCAACATACATTCAAACCATTCCCTCTCTCTTTTTTAACATTCCTTTTTTTTTTTCCATTTTGAGTTTGAAATTTTCTCCATTCCTCCAGTCCCTCCCCCAATCACTGAAAGGCAAGCAATATGATATCGATTATACATATGTGAAGTGAAGCAAAACATTTCCATATTAGTTATATTGCAACTGCCATTCTCATTGGCAATTACTGAGTCTTCTTCCAGACAACTGTGCTTACTATTCCCAGGATAATCTTTCAACAACCAATCAAATGGAATCATTCTTAAAGCTAGATCCTGACACTTCAAATAATGCTATTTCTCAAATTTGCAGATACCCATTATCCTTTGTGCCTCTGAGGTATATCCATTCTTTCTTTCTCCTTTCAGCTTCATAGTAACTGGATTCAAATTCTACCACAGACAACAGCTATGAGATCCTAGGCAAGTCATAACTTATCTGAGCTTCAGTTTTCTTCTTCTTTAAAATGTAGCTCATTATTATACCCAGAGCAACTAGGTAGCATAGTGTATAGAGTACTGGGTCTAGAGTCAGAAAGAGTTATTTTCCTGAGTTCAAATTCAGCCTCAAATGTTTACTAGCTATGTGACCCTGAGCAATTCACTTAACCCTGTTTGCTTCAGTTTCCTAATCTGTAAAATGAGCTGAGGAAGGAAATGACAAATCATTCCAGTATCTTTGCTAAGAAAATTCCTAATGGGGTCATGGAAAGTTGAGCAGTTCTAAAAATTGATTGAATAATATATGTGTTATTAGCCAAAAAGGCATATTAAGTAGGAGGAATTCTATGACCTTGAACTTTATTTTTCCCCTATACCTTGGAGACATAATCTTAGAGTTGAGAAAATAGGGAACCTCCAACCCAGAAAACCTTTGGAAATTTCCAAAATTAGCCCCTAACTTTTGTTAACTGGGTTCAGAAATTAGCAAGGAATCAGAAACCATCCTATACAAGACAAGCAGGTAGCTCACCTTTAGCAAGGACTAGAGGTTATGTCAACTACCTATCTGTCAGACATTATGTACCTAAAAGACATCAAATGTTGAATCCAAGTCTGCCACAGATTAGCTATAATGAATTCCCTGAGAACCAAGCCCAGCAGAACCAATGTGGTGACATAACCAAAAATATCAGCCCAGTAGAGGCATGCATTGCACCTCAACATATCATTGCTCCTGGATTTATATAGACATTATTTTTTTCACTAAAAACACACTTTTCAATAAGTGTGTGCTTCTTCCTACTTATGCACTGAATGTACTGATCCTTAATTGCACCCCCCCTCTTCTTTATATCGAGGTTTTTACAGGATAATGTACCCTAGTTATATGGGGAGAATATTTCATTTCTACTTTTTTACTATTATTATTATTAATACTATTACTATTTCATGAAATATGTTTGTTTTGAAGTAACTATACTCTCTGGCTGATTAGGAAAAGTGAAACCATTGGTGAGGGCTCTTAATCTTTTGTTTCTACATCAACAAATTGTTGGGAATCAGGGACAAAATTGTCTGGGAGACAGATGCTACATATGCTACTCCTTTGTCCTCAAAAGTAAACAAGGTTTTTTCAAGCATTTTCAAACAAATTCAAGCATTAATTTTATTTTCCAGGATTCACTAAGAGAAAGGCTAAATATACTAAGCAATAATAATAAGAATGAATTTATCAAAATAGCATGATCTACTAATAGAGTCATTAGTTTAGAGGGTTTATAGATACTAATTCAAACAATCCACTAAATATCATGAGTTTTGCATATTCAGAAAAAATTTTTATACTTTGTTCTAAAATGTTGAAAAAGAAAATCTTTCCCATTCCTAGAGGTAGCCAGTATAGTACCTAGAGGTAGTACAGTATAGTACTAGGCTAGGAACCAGGAAAACCTGATTTCAAATCCAGACATATATTAGCTATGTGGCCTTGGGCAAGTCATTTAATTCCTGTCTTCTTCAGGTTCCTCATCTGTAAAGTCATAGAGAAGATTAAGTGAGATAATATTTGTAAAGGGCTTAGTATATAGTAGGCATTTAATAAATATTTTCTTTCTTTCTTCTTTTCTAGTGATATCATCTGATTGTTCAAATCCTTAAACACCTTATGCCTATACTACTACAACACCTTCCTAACTCCAGTTCTACTTCCTTATATTCAAATCCATTGCCATTTAATCTATATCACTATTGGGTTAGCCTCTTTATGACCCTATTTGGGGTTTTCTTGGCAGAGATATGCCATTTCCTTCTCCATGTTCCTTCACCCTAAATTCCTTAATTAGAAGCAATAATCTCAATGTTCTCACTTTTTGCCTCCTTGTTACTGACAATCCACCTTCTTCCTTCTCTTTTTTACACTTTAGACATCTTCAAACAATATTCTCTGAGAAACCAGTTCAATGTTAATCTTGAAATTTAACACAGATAAGAAAATTGAGGTAAATTAGATTAAGTAATTTGCCCAGTGTCACACAACTAGTAAGTATATGAGGAGGAATTTGAGGTCAGGTCTTCCTGACTTCAGGTCTAGCTCTCTATCTACAGCACCACCAAACTCTTCAAATAAATGTTAGCTAGCTATTATTCATTCCCCATTATTCATTCCCTGAGATCAAATAAAACATTTTCAAAGCTGCCTTCTCTGACCATGTTAGTTATCCTTTCATTTTATTCATTCAAATTTTGTACTAGGTCTAGGACAGATTATTGCATATGAGTATACTTGTTATTTCCCTTTTGTGTTCTGGTCAGAACTGTACAAAGTTCAATTTTATGCTACCTATAATAAAAGCCTGTATACAGTAAGCACTATAAATGAAACAAATGAATCAATGCAAAGAACACCTGACAACAGATTGCCCTGTACTCTAGTAATATACTTTACATAAAACTGGAACTCACTAATAAAGATATTGGTTCAGTGTTTGAAAGCTAAATGACCTTTGGTTCTTGCCTTCCATACTTCAGTTGTTCAAATATGACTGAATCCATTTGACCAAGATGGCATACATAGACTGCTTCTTCCTTTCCTTAGGCATTTCTTTACTCTTTTCTGAACCCCCAAACCTATACCTTACTCACTTTTCTATCTCTCTCTTTTTTTTTAGATTTTTGCAAGGCAAATGGGGTTAAGTGGCTTGCCCAAGGCCACACAGCTAGGTAATTATTAAGTGTCTGAGACCGGATTTGAACCCAGGTACTCCTGACTCCAGGGCCAGTGCTTTATCCACTGTGCCACCTAGCCGCCCCCACTTTTCTATCTCTTGACCATGTCTCATCCAACCCCACTACCCTCTTGTTCACAGAATCCAGTGACCAGACTCAGAGGCTATCTCCATTCTATGAAAATCACCCCACTATATATTAATGTCCTACATAAATTCTTTAAACATCAAATTCATTTGCCATTTTGATGTCTTTGCTTTTGAACTGTCCCCAACCCCAGTTTCTTCCTCATTATCATTTCTTGGACTATCTAGTATCATAAGACTAATCTTTACCTAATATAGCTTCTTTCCTCCTACCCACAACATGGGAAGGCTTAACCTTAATAAGAGACAAAACTGCCCCAGCCTGATTCAGCTTCCCTGATCTTGGTGGGTTTCTGAAAGTCACCATCAGGAGCAGCTAGGTGGCACAGTGGATAGAGTACTGGTCTTGGAGTCAGGAAGATGGGAATTCAAATCCAATCTCAGACAATTGCCACTTATTAGTTGTTTGACCTTGGGCAAGTCATTTAACCCTGACTGCCTCTCATCTAGGACCATCTCCCAATCATACTGATTTAAATATGGCCACTTGACCCAGATGGCTCTGGAGGAGAAAGTGAAGCTGTGACTTAGCACAGCATATCCTCACTCAAATCCAACTCATGTGCTTGTCATAACATCACCTCCCTGATGTCATGGTCTTCTTCGAAAATAAAGGACAAACATCAATCAATAAAATAATAACAACAATGAAAAAATCACCATCTCCTTTACTGTATCCTTTCCTGATAACCATATTCTCAATATCCAGAGAATCTAAATGACACTGCATTCTTGTTGCATATTCTTACAGTGTTGGGGCAAAATAAATCTTCTCTTGACCATTGAGTGATTTGCAAGTGCCTCATTTCATTATAACAATCAGCTTGAACTAAGATTATACCTAAGAGAATACAGGAATTAGAACCAGTCCTTTGATACCTAGTTTCTTCCAAATTCAGCCCAAGTCTTGCCTTCTACATGAAGTCTTTCTTGATTCCCCCAAATACTACTGACTTCCCTAAACTTACCTTATTTTTCTTTTGTATACATATTTTTGTACAAACATATGTTGTCTCCTTGGGATACAATATAGGAATTGAAAAAAATGAGGAAAAGGACTGTTTCTATTTTACATGGTTCCTAGTACATAGTAGGAACTTAATATACACTTACTGATTGGAGAGGATTCAGTCAGAGAGTGGTATTTATTCTTTATTTCCAAGCTGCTAAAGATCAAAGGGACAATTTCTAAGCTTCCTTCTGCCAAAATTATTGAACCCTAAGAAGTCAAGAAAGTACAATTTATTGCTACTTTCTTCCATGCTATTTGATTCAATAAGCATTTATTAAGCACATTATTGGTGCAAAGTATTATACTACTCACTTGTGGGGGTGGGGGAGGGGAGAAAGGGAGGAGAGATAAGCATTTAAGAAGAATAGCTCATATTTATTTAGTATATGCTAAGTGCCCAACACTTCGCTAAGCTAGCTCATTTTATCTAGCTAATGATGTTTGTGCTTAGCTCTTGAAGAAGACCAAGACATTAAGGAGGTCATACCATGATAAGCACATGACTTGGATTTGAGTGAGGTGGTGCTGTGTAAGACACTTCCTCTTCTGGAACCATCTGGGTCCAGTGGCCAGATATGAATCAAGACAACTGGAGATGACCCTGGAAGTGAGGAATATGTGACTTGCCCAAGGTGATACAGGTAGTAAGTGTCAAGTGTCTGAGACTGGATTTGAACTCAGGTCCTCTGACTGGTGCTCTATCCATTGCACAACCAGCAAACAGTGCTCACCTCTCAGGATTGTTTTTAGGATCAAGAGAAATAATAATTATAAAATACTTAGCATACTAAGTTCACTGCCTGTTATATAATGAGCATTATAGAAATGTTGTTATAGAACTATATTTAATTTAACAATTTAATTTAACAATGTTATAAATGCTCATGAATACTTAGTCCAGAGTGATTAAAAATTTTTTTATTAAGATATCTTAACAAAATGACACACCTCTCTCAAGGTGGGAGAGAGGGGCAAGGAAATCCCAAAATTCAAGGTCTTTTATGTACTTTGAAAGGCTTTGCTCCTGCCCCCTCATGCCAATCATAGGCTGGGGTCATAATCTAATTGATACATTGGTCCCCATACATTTCCTCTACCCTGCTCATGAGCAAGAACAGCTAGATCTCCTTGAGCATGGGCAAAGGATAAAGTCAAGACTCCAGGTTAACTTAAAAATAAGTGGGCAATCAGTTTTTGATCAGATGGAGGCTAAGTCTTTTGACTTTAACTCAGTACCTTGCCCACAGGCAACAATACAGGCAGACCCCAGTCTTCGTAATGTAAACTAATAATCCTCCTTTCACATTCTTGTGGAACCCAAACACCCACATATTCCTCACAACAACAAATTATTAAATGCTATAGAAATATCATTATTGTTATGACTATTATTCTTATTATAGTGTTAGGAAATGCCTATAAGAAATATTTTTTGACCACTTCAGCATGATATTGTTTACTTATTATTATTATGATTCCTCTTCAGAGATCAATTAACTCAAGTATATTACAAAAGGCTTCAGGTCTTTGGGGCCTGAACTTTGTCTTCAAGGAAGAAAAGGACTCTAGGAGACAGAGTAAAGGAGAGAATATATGCTAGGAACTGGGGGGGTGGGGTCTGGGGAGGCAACTATTCCAAAGGCATTGAGACAGGAGATAGAATGTTTGTTGCAATTGAGAACCCAAAGGAAGGCCAGTTTGGTTCGACTGGTGTGCAGGATGGTGAATGGTTTTCAATGAATTTGTAAAGGTAAGTCAGCAGAGGGGCAGGAATATTCATGTATTCATTCAGCCAATAAGTATATATTAAGAACCTAATGGATGTTATATATTAGCTATTATTATTATTAATAATAAATGATTGTCTCTCTCCTTTCCAAATGACTAGCACAGTGCTTTGTACCAATAAGATATTTAATAAATGTTTAGGTATATGCATTTTGCCAGACTTTGGAGACACCAAGAGAAAAACAAATACCAAAGGTATGACAAGGAATGATAAAGAATTTAATAGTAATATGGATTTTTAAAGGATTTCTTCTCAATCCTTCATTGATCTATTAAAATTGTAATCAAATGCTATCGGCCCTATAGATGGTAAATCATGAGATTAGGGAAATAAAGATGAGGGATAGATAAATTCAGAAAGGCTTAGGAATATTTCATCAAAGTCTAAAAGGGCAACCCCTTCTACCTTAAAGATATGAAATTGAAGATTAAATTAGCAAATTCTATTTTCTCACAGGACTATCTACCAAATTTCTCAACCCCAACCCAAAAATGATTGCTGTCTTAAAAAAAACAATCTTAAATTCAGATTTGCCTTTGCCTCAGAAAACTTCCATGTTTCTTTAAATGCTTCCATATGCCTCAGAAGTTCATTTTTATCAAATTGGGATAATAACTAAGGTATTTTTCCTTATAATAAAAATAATTCTTAAACCTTGTCAAATCTATACTAATTTCCCTTAGGAGCTACATTTCAGAATCTCAGCATGTCAGGAAATGTGAATTTGGGAGCAAGCAAATGGATTTTTATATGAAACATAAATGATCTCTAAATGATTTCTGCATGGATTATGTCAAAATTACAAAATTTGAGCACAAAAAAACTTTTACCAATTATAAAGTTCTAACCCTCTGAATGGGATAAAGTCTGAGATTTCTTCAGTAGAATATTACAGATTGGGGAACAGTTAACTATGTGCCCCTCCTCCCTTGACAAAGCAACTTCTGGGAAACTGATGAAGAGTCAACTAACCCCACCTTATCTGTTGAAGTCCAGATGACCATTCAATTCCTGGGGCTGAAGAGATAATCTGGTTTGGGTTTGAATTATATGCTCTTTTCCTTGAATTAATTTACAGTCTAGATTGTAAAACCATATTCTTCATTAACCAGGGTGAGTGGGGGGGGGGGGGATCTCATTAGGATAAATGGGATTCTTGAGTCTTTTGCATTGGCCTCAATCTCTTTAATTGATTGGGGCCCGTTCCTCCAGAAGTGAATAAAACTTTCTCTTCATACCTTGAGAGATCTCCGAAATTTATTTAAGTAGCAATTGTCCCACAAAGTTTGGGGGTTCCATTGGGGATCTCAGCCTCTCAGGACTTGGCAAAAAAAGGTATCTCCTGCCCAAATTTGGCAGTTCACCATTTTCTGAGAAGCCTTGGTTTCCCCTCTGTGTAAGTGACCCAAAGCGGAGAGACTCAGTAGGAAGAGAACAGCAAATCCGAGGCAAGAACCTGACCATCAGTGAGGATGAAGAACAGTCATTAACTTTTGTGCACAAAGACCCAAAAGACAGTAAGCCTAGACCTTGGAATCTAAAGGCACTAGATTCCTGGAGGGCCCATTTGGATGACTGAAGGTTGGGGGTGACCCCTTCCGGTTTGGGCATAAGAGACTTGGATCTAAAGGCACTTGATCCTGAGAGGTCTCTGTCAATATTTAAAGTGGGAAGGTCCCTGTCCTAAGCCTTCTCTTGTGGTAAATCACATAAATAAGACTAAAATATAAAGGAAAAGTAAGAAGAAAATGATTAAGTATTGTTGTCTTGTATGGGGAAATAAAGATATAGGAGAAGGAACACATTTGGTCTGCCTTTGGGAAGGAGAGATTGTCAGACAAGGGGCTGAAATCTCCCCCTCTGCATTCCTGAGGCGTCAGGAATTTGCCATTGGCCTGTGTTTTGATACTGTTAGTTTGGAAAATTCTGTTGCGTTTTGTATGATTTGTGTTTGTGCCTCATCTATTTACTTGTGTGATTTGTTAAACAGGGAAAAGAGGAGTTAGCAAGTTCCCCTAAAGAGTTCCTTGGGTAACCTCATTTTGTTATTTTAGATTTTTAGGTAGTATTCATCTAACTCTCCCTGGCTTTTTCCTTGCACCTGCTTTCTGCCTCTGTTACAATGAATAATATGATCCCTCCCTCCTCACTCCTGGATTGTCTCTTGAGCATTTAAAAGAGGATTTTTATTTTGATTAAAAAGGAATGGATTATGGAGGCCAAACTACTCACCCTGTTATTCTACCGTTATGAGAAGGGCCCCCCCCTTCCCTGTTTATGTTCTCTTCTCTTCCCAGGTCTCCATGATTCTGTGGTGCTAGAGTATTTTCCCCTGCCCTCTTTGAGAAAAAGGACTAAGAGAGAAAGAGTTACTTCAGGAAGAATTAGTAAAATAAATGTTAAAAGGGACCTTATTTTGAAGTTAAAGAATCAGGAAAGTGACAGTGAATATTATCATAGAAAGAAATGCTATTTTAATTTGGAAAAAAAAGAGGTTGTTAGAAAATAAATTTCAGAAAGACTAGAGAGTCAGGTTAATCCTAAAGCATATAATGTGGTTATCAAGATATGTCAGTATATATGCACAAAAGGCAACAAAAATGAGCATACCCTTTGATCCAGCAATACTGCTATTGGGTCTATACCCTGAAGAGATGATGTAAAAGGGTAAAAACATCACTTGTACAAAAATATTGATAGCAGCCCTGTCTGTGGTGGCAAAGAATTGGAAATCAAGTAAATGTCTTTCAATTGGGGAATGGCTTAGCAAACTGTGGTATATGTATGTCATAGAATACTATTGTTTTATTAGAAACCAAGAGGTATGGGATTTCAGGGAAGCCTGGAGGGATTTGCATGAACTGATGCTGAGTGAGATGAGCAGGACCAGAAAAACACTGTACACCCTAACAGCAACATGGGGGTGATGTTCGACCTTGATGGACTTGTTTGTTCCATCAGTGCAACAACCAGAGACAATTCTGGGCTGTCTGCATTGAAGAATAACATCTGTATCCAGATAAAGAACCACAGAGTTTGAACAAATTTCAAGGACTATTCCCTTTAATTTAGAAAAAAACTAGATATCTTATTGTCTAATCTTGTTATCTCTTACACTTTTCTTTTCTTCCTTAAGGATGTGATTTCTCTCTCATCACACTCAATTTGGATCAATGTACAACATGGAAACAAAATAAGACTGACAGATTGCTTTTCATGGGGAGGAGGGAAGTAAGATTGGGAGAAAAATTGTAAAACTCAAAATCTTTAAAAATAAAAAAAGATATGCCAGTATAGGGGAAACTAAATAGTTACTCTTTTTCCAGAATGATATGGTAACATTAGAACTTCGGGAGTTTATCAATTTAGATTCTGGTAATGTGGGTTACTACAGAAAATTATGGGATATGTAAGGTCCCAAGGTCCCTCTATAAAAGTTATTCAGTTTACTCTGTTTGAAGAAGGGGGGGGGACAGGGAATATTCTGATTAGGCTTAGGGATTTTTCGATGACTGTTTTCCTAACTCCAGGGTTTTAGCAGTTATAATCAAGAAATGCTAAATATTAAAAGCTTGGAATGGAAACTGTATTGTGAAAAGTGGAATCATATCTGTGGTTTATATCACTATTAGCTATGTGACTCTAGTTCAGAATAGTATGAATTAAAGAAGAACTAATGAAAAGGAATGGTGGAACAGTATACTACGTTGCATAGTCTGGGTCAGAAGTTCTGAAAGTACTGGGAAGAAAATCCAGACATAGAGACAATTGGGGTTTTTGAACCATTTGTTAAGTATGGAAATTGGTCAAAGCATGTAGACAGAAGATTTGAGCAGGTTTGACTTGGTATACCAAAGATGGATTTTGGGAACTTTGTCAAGTGGTTTACAAATCATTCTAAGAGGAGAAAGAAGTGGTTTGCAGTGGCCCCCTCATGGAAATCAGCCCCTCCCTCCCTGAGCCGGTGGTAGCTGTGCTAGGTGTGCACAGTTAAAGAAATGGGAGGGGGACTCTTAAAGAAAAAAAAACTTTGCTTTGTGGAAAGTTTAGAAGTTCAAGAGAAGAAAGAACCTTTAAGGGAAAGAGTGAAAAGTTACAGGAGGGAAGATTTCCTATCCTTATGCTTTCTCCCTGGGTTGGGGGAAGGGTTGGTGGGTTAGACCCATGGTGGTCTCAATCCCATCCACCATCTTGTTAAGACTTGAACCCTAGACCAAGTCTACCTGAGAGTCCCACCCACCTGTGAAGGGAGAGGGGGAGAGAGGAGACCTCAAGTACTTAAGCCTTAAAGGGAAAGAGACCCCATCACAAGTGGGATATGTGACAGGAAAGGAAAAAATATATAAAATCCAGGGGTTAGGAGATCCATTTATTGAAAGGAAATCACTTTAATGAATATTGGCTCTGTCCACGTGGCCTGAGTAATGACTCTCATTGTTTAACATTTCTGAACTATAGTTTTGGGAAGCACACTGAAGATTTTAAAAGAGGGTTATTAATGTTGTAACATTCTAACAAAATTTGTATAGAATGGGAGGAATTAAATAACCTAGACTGTTAAATTAGTTTGGGATTATAAACTATTTTAACACTATATAACTTTTGCAAGTAGTTAAGTGGTTTAGGATTTTAAACTTTATTGTAACACCTTTGTGTTAAATAAAAGCGGTATTGGGTTAACTAAGAAGAGAAATGTTTACTGATTTCTTTTGGGAAAAAGCTCTGATTCATTTTAATGTTAAGCCTAATAATGCTAATAATTGTATTTTTATTTTGGATAGAGCATTTGGAAAGTGAGTGCTGGATTCTCTGTATAAGGTACTCTAAAGTTTTATCACACTAAACTGTTGGGAAATTTAGTTGTTATTGATTGGAGTTTCAAATGCATCCTGTATGAAATTGGATTCTGAGAATTTGGGTAAAGAGACAAAAGTGTAAAGATCATGGGATATTCATTTTGCTCTTGCTCCAAGGGGAATGAGATGTTTAAATAAGAATCTTATGGTTAATGTATATTAACAATGTATGTTTAATTCTAAAGAAGTCAAGAATGTAGACTATTCTCTTGGTGACTGCAGACAGCTGATTGGGGGGCTCTGAATAAATGGCAATTGTGTGGGTCCCATTGTAAGGTAACTTATTGATGAATAAGATGTTTTTAATCAGTTATGTGATATTCTTTTGTATCTTCAAAGAGATTATATTTGCAATATTTAGTTATCTCTTGTGAATGTCATTTAAATACTGAATTGTTAAAGCCTGGGATTAATGTCTGATTGCTTTGAAGTGTAATAAGGAAAATATGAAAAGTATGACCCTTTCTGAGATAGATCTGTGGGTTCATGAATAATGTATTAATGGAAAATTACTTTATTCAATCTAGTAATTTGTGTTACTCTGTTACTCTTATTGCTGTTCTGTTATATTGAAATTTAAAGCTACCTAAGGTGTTCTAAAGGTTTTAAAGAATTCTGAAAAGTAATTCTTATGCTAGGGGGTAACTAGGTGGTGCAGTGGATACAGCACCAGCCCTGGAGTCAGGAGACTTGAGTTCAAATCAGGCCTGACTTAATGATTATCCGTCTATGTGACCTTGGGCAAATCACTTAACCCCAATTACCTTGCCAAAAGAAAAATAATCATTTGTATGTTGGGTTAGGTAAACAAGTTTATATATAGAAGTTTCAAACTATATATGTGAATTGGGAATATTTTAGATCTATATGTATATTCCAAAGTGGTGATTGTTTGCTTTGAAGCAAAAGCATGTAATATGAGAATGATAAACACAAGATAATTTGAGATTTTTCTATTCAATCTCCTGGACAAAGGAGGCATTTATTTGTTGTCAGATACAACAGACTAGAAGGAGGTTTCTCTAGCCAAGGGGAATCTGATATGCCATCTTTATATAGAGATAGAGTAGATATGATTTCAGACAAAGGGATGTCTCTAATAAGAGGTAGGAGACAGTCCTGTAGGGCCAGTCATAGTTAGAATACCAGGTTTTAGGCAAAGACCCAGGAAGGATAATCTGAGCTTTAGGTAGGGGTTTCATTAATTGGGACTCCATTAAGATTATAATTGGAATTTAGTGAATTGTATTCACTGGAAATTCTAACTAGGTGAAGTTCTAACTAGGTAAAACAACTATTTTAGATCATGGGACTTTTTAATTTTCTCTTATGTCAGATACCAGGATGGTCAATGAAATGAAATGCTACTGTGTAAATGTCATGATCTTGGAGCCAAGGAAGCCAATGGGTCAAGGATGTCAGGTGAAAGGGATGGGCAGCCGAAGGGGTGGCTTCTCAGTATGGCTGAGGTTGGACCCCTTTGACTTGATTTCCCCAAAATGACATTTGGATAATATCTCACCTGGAAGAACAAATCTGGCCTAAGACATTTGACTTACCCACATGACCTCTACCTGGACACTAATATTCAATACTCATATCTATAAAGGAAATGTCCTTTAACGGCCTGAATCTTTATAGTTAGTAACTAAGCAAACCAGAAAAAGAAGTTTTAGGTGAATTGGATCTAATAGCAAGAGATGGGTTAGGTGTCTGGCTCTGACATCTGCTACTAGCTACATGCTAAGAGGAATTAGGTTTCCTTAGTTTTTGTGTTAGAGGGGATATTTAGGTAAGGAGAAGAATGGGAAATTTTTAAGATAATTGCAATTTCAAGGTCTAGTTTAAGGAAAGGAATCTGTTAGATAAGTACAACAGGAAAAGGAAAAATGGGAATATTTGGGGAAAAAAATTCATTTTGGTTAAGGATGCATTATTATAATGAGAGCAAAGGTTAAAATTGTTTTATTTTAAACCAGATGCTGGGTGGTCTTAGAACAAAGATGACTGTTGAATGTATATGTTACAAGCTTGAGTCAATGTGATCATTCTCATTAGGAGTTCGCTCATGTAGTAAAACACTAATGGAAGTTTATTGTGTTAAAAGTGAAGCATGTGTGTCAATATAGCCATAAGACAAAATGTAAATTGTAATAAGTTCCAGAATCTCATTGTTTTGTTATGGAAATGTGTTTGGATCTGAGTAAGATGTTAAACAGTTTCTTTACCAGAAGACAACTAGTCACAAGAGCTGGAGAGGACTTTTTGGAAAAGATTCAGAGGATGCTGAAGGACACTGGATGCCTCCAAGGGAAAAAGAAAAGAAAAGGAGAAGAGAGGAGAGACATTGGATCAGTTCATCTCCACCATCTCTCATCTATGTGTACATTGTTTAATCTGTAACTTCCCCTTGAATCTGTAAGTGTGACACCCCTACTTATGCCCTTCCCCTTATGGAAAGGAGGAGGGGAGGCAGGGTGAAAATGTTCTCCATTGAGAGAGAGAGAGATTATTGGGTGGCAGTACTCCTGGGTCTGACCTAGATTCTCAGTTCCTGGTCAGAGTTGCACTGTGGCACAGGATTTTGATGCAGGGAAGAAAAATACCAGTGGTATATGACTGAGTCAGTTCCGGGTGACTATTGTTTATAACTGACTGGCCAGGATATTTACCTGGGGAGTAGCAAATGTCTGAATATGTCCAGAAGCGGGGTGCATATATTCTGGACTGTACAACTTAGAGATAGGTGGCCTCAGACTCATGTGAGATTAATGATGGCAGCTGGAGGACTTGTTAAGGGAAACTCTTATTATGAGTTAGTATGGACTTGCAAGGAAAGTGTGGAAATGGCAATTTGCAAGAAAAATAATTTAAGGAACATCACTAGATATATTAGTTATGTGAGGGGCAAAAATGCTGACTTTTCAGAAACATAGTGCTAAATTAGTCTAAGCCATAAGCCTCAGTTTCTATTTCTCAAGAATCAGGTGAGCATGAGAACCCAGATCTCCTGGCTAGAAAAATTATGTCCCCATAACCTTATAAGATGTAAACAAAGACAAGACTCTATGGGAAAGCTTAGGTACACCTCCCTTCTCTTCAGACCATCAAGTTTGACCAATTGTTGTAAGCGTCAGCAGAAAAGAGGAAGGGAAATGGGTTGTGGTTTTTGTGGTTTTTAAACTCTGCTTCAGCTTCTGTAATTTGGCTTTTCCTGCTCTCTCTCTCTCTCTCTCTCTCTCTCTCTCTCTCTCTCTCATAGAGAATTAGGAACTGCCCAGCTTCTTCCAAGAATCGAAATAAATTTTAACTCTTTGCTGCACTTTGAGAGGACTCCGAGTAGTCATTTTGGGTTAGGGTCTCAATACCCCTGCACAGCTATTCTTGGGGTTGATCCAATGACACAAAATCAGGAATTTAGTTTAATCAATTTTGGAGCCAGGAAGACCTTTCTGAAGACGTGCAGTAACTTTGGAGATGTACCTATTATCATGGTGATTAGAGAGCTTATCTAAAAGGGTCCCTTGGAAGTAAGGAGGTGATCAGAGAGTTGATATTTAGATTTAAGGGGCTACTCAGAAATTTGAAGAAATCTCATCAAAATAAAAGAGGAGGGATTGAGTGGGATAAAATCTGAGATTTCTTCAGTAGAATATTACAGGTTGGGGAACAGTTAACTATGTGCTCCTCCTCCCTTGACAAAGCAACTTCTGGGATATTGGTGAAAAGTCAACTGACCCCACCTTATCTGTTGAAGTCCAGATGACCATTCAATTCCTGGGGCTGAAAAGATAATCTGGTTTCAGTTTAAATTATATGCTCTTTTCCTTGGATTAGTTTACACCTCTAGATTATAAAACCAGTGTGGGGGGGGGGGGCACTGATTCTTGGGTCTTTTACATTGGCCTCAATCTCTGTAATTGTTTGGGGCTGTTCCTCTAGAAGTGAATAAAGCTTTCTCTTCATACCTTGAGAGACTTCTGAAATTTATTTAAGTGGCAATTGACCTTATACACCTCTCATTTTACAGATTAAAGAACTGAGGCCGTGCACAGAGGTAAAGGGATTTTCCCCAATGCCAAGCAGCCAAATTGTGTCATAGCTGGAATGAATATAATATAGTGGATTGGGTGCTGGGTTTGAAGTCTGAAAGGCCTGAGATCAAATATCACCTCAGATACTTATAAACTCTGTAATGCTGGGCAAATTAACCTCTCAGGATCTTAGTTCTTCATCTAAAAGAAGGAAGTGGTAGGTCTCTGTGGTATCTAGGATCTCTTCCATCTCTAAATGATGATCCTATGATCCCACACACATTCCACTATACCACTCTGCACAATTTAACTTCCTGACATGAGAAATACAGAAGAGAAAAGCAGCAGCACCTACCTGATCTTGATGTTGCTATGATGACATGTGCCCAGTGTTTTGGAAATTCCATGGTGGTGATATTCACTGTGTAATAAGTTCTTGGGTAGAGATCTAAACACACCTCTGGAAATCTTTCTTTCGTAGAAAAGTTAAATGATGTCTCATGATAAAAATTACTCTGATACCATCTTTGTCCCCAAACTTGAAACTGTTATGAAATTGAAAGAATAATGCATTATTAAAATTCTGCTATCAAGAACTCAAGAAACAAAACAAGAAAAATATTCCCCTTTTTTCCCTCCCATTTGATTCCATTTTTTGTTGTTGCTATTTAGTTATTTTCACTAATATCCAACCCCATCTGGGGTTGTCTTGGAAAAGTTACTGAGGTGGTCTGCCATATTCTTCAACTCATTTTCAGATCAAGTCCCGAGGTAAATAGGAAGAAATCATTTGCCCAGGATCACACAGTAGGTAAGTGTCTGAGGCTAGATTTGTACTTAGGGAAATCAGTCTTCCTGACTCTCTACCCACTGCACTATGTAGCAGTTTATCTTTAACCTATGCTTATTTGAAAAATCAGCAGGACTTGCAAATATTTTCACCATCAGGATTTACCAGTAGGAAAACATGGGAAATTTGTAAATCAATAAAGAAGCATGTATAAAGCATATCAGTATATGCAAAACAATGTGCTAAGCACTAGGGATCCAAAGAACACAACAGAACAGTCTTGCTCTCCCAGAACTCCCGTTCTATTCAAGAGACAGGATAGATAGGAGGCATGAGATGTCAATCACATAGAAAGGCCTTGTGTCCCCTTAGCGTTTGGCAGAAAGACAGATGGCACTGAATCTTTTTTTTATTTACACTATTTATTATACTATTTCCATTAATAAAATTGCCTAAGTTTCTGATATTGAACCACTTCATGTACTAAGGACTTTGAAGTTAAATATCCCACAGCATTTGCTAATACTTCCTTCCTACCTGTACTCCACATGCAATCCTGAGACCAAAGGAAATCTTAAGAAATTGTCATCCATCCAATCCTTCCACTCTCTAGTCCTGACCCCTGATGTTCAGACTGTTCTGAATTTCGTCCCAATAAATGAGAAGATCAGCTGAGAAAATACTTTTCAATTTTCTTAAGTAAATCATTCTAATACTTAACTATGTTCAAATGCAGGAGGTTTTTATTCAGATGGCAAAGAAAGTACAAGATATCTTTTCTTCTGGAAAACACATGGACAACCAGGATGAAAAGGAGCATGGCTCTTTTTGATAACCTCAACAATCAATCAATCAAAAAATTTTTATTAAAGACCTACTATATGCCAGACACTGTAGGCTAGGCACCAAGGATATAAATACAGTCTCTATCCAAAAGAAACTTGTATTCTAACATTAACAATAAAGATACCCTACAAAAAAAAAAATCTGTCAGAAATTCTTACAAAAAATTTAAAACTTACACCAAAACCAAAATAGGCATACCAGTTCTGATATAACACAATATAATAATAATAATAATAATGACAATAGTGATAATTATAATAATAGAGAATCAAGGAGAAAAATAGCAAAATCATATTTGAAGTTGCATCAGAAACAATTTAAGAAGTCCCAGGATATAAGATATATAAAAGTAATCAAGTTAAAATAAGAAATAAACTCCAGACTTAGGTCTGTAAGAATTTATGAAGGGGGAGGGGGGAGACTTCAGAAAGGCCTGGAAAGACTTAGATGAACTGATGCTGAATGAAGGGGACAGAACCAGGAGAACATTGTACATATTAACAGTAACACTGTGTGATAATCAACCATGATGGGTTTACCTTTTCCTCACAAGTACAATGATCAAATACAATTCCAAAGAACTTGTGATGGAAAATAGCATCCAGATCCAGAGAAAGAACTGTAGAGCCTGAATGCATGCCAAAAGCAAACTATTTTCCATTTTTAAATTTTGTTTTATACTTTATGGCTTTCCCCTTCTTCTTTCATAACATGACTAATATGAAAATATGCTTAACATGGTTAGACAAGTATAACACATATCAGATTACTTGCTGTCAAGGAAAGGGAGGAAGGGAGGGAGGGAGAAAAAATGTGGAACTCAAAATCTTACCAAAAAATAAAGAATATTGAAAAAGTATTTTTGCATGTAGTTGGAAAAATAAAAAAAAATTTCTTAAAAAAAAGAATTGAACTTAAAATTTTTTAAAATCCTGAAATACATTAAAGGCAGTAGGTTAGTGGTAAAGAAGATAGAGTCCTGGACTTGGAGATAGGAAGATCAGAGTTTAAATCCTGTCTAAAACTGAGGCACATAGAGATTAAGTAACTTCCCTACTAGCTTTGACCCTAGGGAAGTCACTTAAGGTCTATGTGTCTCCATTTCCTCATATATAAAATGAGAAGGCTAAATTTAATGATCTCCAAGACCCCTCTTCAGTTCAGGAAGAAAGATAACAAAACTTAACAAAGATAAAAAAATAGAGAATTTTAAGTATTAAAGGCTCTAACTAAAATCAGAATTATTAAATAGAAGGTGGAATAGCAAATAACAATAGAAGAGTGGGGAGGGGAATCTAAAAATAATTCATCTGGGGAATAATTAGAAACAATACAAATGAAAATGATGGATCTGAAGGATAGATAAAGAAGAAAAAACTCAAAATTGCTGAGTACCCAGAAAATGTCTAAAAATAAAAGAATTCAGTCACCATATTTCAGGAAACTGCTACCCCTCCAAAACTTCCCAAAACTATTTTACAAAATCAGTTTCCTAACAAAGTGTCAATAAAACTCCAACAAGCAAAAAAATGCAAAAATCCAGATACCTCTACAAGCTTCAAAACTACAATAAAGAAAAAAATAATTCAAGAAGAAAGAAAATATTAGTCAGGAAATACAGTTTTCTACAAAAATAAAAGTTGGAACATGAAACATAAAATGTAAGAAAAATGTTGGACTTCAGTCACACAATAAGCTTTGAGAAATACTATATTATTTTCAAAACAAATGTTGTATCTCAGAGATTTCATAAAGGGGGAGGGGAGGGAACTATACTTCAAAAGAGCCTTTAGAACTAGAGAAACTCCTGGAAAACTGAGTGCCTAGAATAATGGATATATTTTTTTTTACTGAGATTACAATTGTATAAGAACAATACCTATACTATTGCTAATTGTTAAATTACTAAATGGTTAGCTTGAACTTCAAAGAAAAAAGTTAACAATGAAAAAAAGACAAAAACATAAAGAGTATTAAATAAGTAAAAGCATATCACAGGTAAACACAGGAAAAAATAAGTCATAAAACTATCCCTCTTTTGAGTTTGACTTTAAAAGAGCAATAATAATAGCTAACATTTATATAGCACTTACTATGCTAAAGGCTTTACAAATATCTCATTTGATCTTCACAGCAACCCTGGGAGAAAGGCATGATTTTTATTATTCCCATTTTTACAGACAAGGAAAGTGAGGCAAATAGTAGTTAGATTTGTCCAGGGTCACACAGCTAGAAAGTATTTGAAGCTAGATTTCAATTCAGGTCTTTCTCTTTCCAGGTTCAGTACTCTATCCATTGCACCATTTAGTTTATGTACAGTTTTGACAAACAAATGAACATTAAAAGAATGATTTAAAATGAAGTCAGATATAACAATATAATACCTACATCAAAAGAGTTGCAGAAGAGTCAAAAAACAGAATTGAACAATTTATTATTTAAAGGAATCACACCTCCCCCAATTAGGGAATACCTATACAAATTAATGTATATGAATTCGATAGAATATTGTTGTGCTATGAGAAATTATGAAGAGGAGGGTTTTAGATAAACCAGAGAAGTCTTTTAGAAGTTGATGAGGGGGGCATCTAGGTAGCACTGTGGATAGACCACCAGTCCTGAAGCCAGGAGGACCTAAATTCAAATCCAACCTTAGACATGTAATAATTACTTAGCTGTGTGACCTTGGGCTAGTCAATTAACCCTTTGCCTTGCAAAAAAAAAGAAACTGATGAGAAGTAAAGTGGGCAGAACCAAGAGAACAATGTATATGGTAACAGCAACAATGTAAATAAAAAAATCCACTGTGAAAATCATAGTAACTCTGATCAACACAATGACTCACCTCAATTCCAAAGAACTCAAGATGAAAAATGCTAGCTACCTGTAAGAAATAAGCACCTTATCAAGAATTCAGAACCACCTATATAGTTGTTATAAATGACTCAGAAATGAATGAATGAGTGAATGAATGAATCAGTCCAGAGTGATTAAAATGTTTTTTTAAGCCACCTTAATGGCACACTTCTCTCAAGGTGGGAGTGGGGTGAAGAATCCCAAAGAAGGTAGGTCTTTTATGCATTTTGAAAAGCTTTGTTCCTACTCCTTCTTGCCAATCATTAGTTGAGTCACAATCTAATTGATATATCACTCCCCATACATTTTCCCCACCCTGCTCATTATACTAATGAGAAAGAACAGATACTTACTCTAGCATGAGTAAAGGAGAAGGTCAAAAATCCTAGGTTAATTTAGAACTAGGTGGGGCAGATTTGGCCTAATCTCAGTTGGGTTTTTTTTTTTTTGCAAGACAATGGGGTTAAGTGGCTTGCCCAAGGTCACACAGCTAGGCAATTATTAAGTGTCTTGAGGACAAATTTGAACTCAGATCCTCCTGACTCTAGGGCCGGTGCTTTATCCACTGCACCATCTAGCTGAGCCCCCAATCTCAGTTTTTGATCAGACTGAGGTTAATTCTTTTGTCTTAAATCAGTACCTGCCATAGTCAACCATATAGACAGACCCCAGGGTGGGACTAGGTGGCACAGTGGATAAAGCACCGGCCCTGGAGTCAGGAGTACATGGGTTCAAATCAGGTCTCAAACACTTAATAATTACCTAATTGTGTGGCCTTGGGCAAACCACTTAACCCCATTTGCCTTGCAAAACCTAAAAAAAATTAGACAGACCCCAGTCTTAGTAATTCAAACTAACAATTTTCCCATTCTTGTGGAACCCAAACAACCCCATACTCCTCACAATAGTGAAGCAGAGAGGATCCTTTATTGAAATGTTCTCAAGAATAGGTGTCCCAAACAGAAACGGGCACACAATCATAGTCTTTTATTTCCTGTCTAAAAACAAGTCCCTCTCATGTTCCCAATTAGCTGGGTATTGTAGATATCAAAGGCCTATCCAAAGTATCCAATTCTCTCCCCATGTGGGTCTAATTATCAACCTCCACTTTCCCACAATTTTTTAACCAGGCCCTTAAAAAGTATATATGAATCTAACACTTTAGGCTGATGCCAATTTATGTGCTGTCACCCAACATTCTAATTCTATGATCTCTTGCTTTCTTGTTACAAGTTTCTCTAACTTCTCTATAGAGAAGGATTCCTTTTCTTCCCAGTAAACTGTAAATTAGCTTGATTTACATCCCATAAGCCTACATTCCTTACTACTTGGCCTCTAACTCTATATCAATCCACTTTATGGTTTTTTTCCCCTCATCCTCCCTAGCTATTTCTCTGTAAGATATAGTCTCCTTTCCTGAATTTCTCATAACTATTGTAGAAATGAAAACTAACTTATTAACACACCTACATAGCTGTAGACTAGAGTACAGATTGAAGCAATTTCCCACCCCACCCCCTCTCTTTTTCTTGCTTTTTTTTGGAGATTTGGGAGGTTGGGAAGGAACATGACTAATGATGAAATTTGGTTCATATGACTTCATATTTGTAATGAGTTTTGAATTTCTTGCCTTCTCAATGGGTTAGTCAGGGAGTTGGGAATTTGGCATTGAAAATAAAATAAAATTGATGTTAAGAAAAATCAAAGAATCATACTGAGACTATAACTGAGTGAAGCCTCTCTCATAGTTTCAGTGAGTCTTCCTTTTTCCCAAAGTCATGTCAGCAAGAGTTGCAAAGTTTCCACCTCCCCAGGGTCAGATGATAACTAAGATTATACAACACTGTGCTGATTGATTCCCAAATATGGAAGGATACAGAATTATCTCTCTGATAGGGTAAAATGAATTATCCCTATTTGATAAGGTGAAACTGAATCTGAATAATTATGCAAACAGGGCTTGAAAATGCTTTGTGCTAATTGGCTAGATACTCTACTCACAGAAAGATTGTCAATTGATAGTGAACTAGAACAAAAGGGGCTTGTATGCCCCGGCACTCTGCATTCCTCCAAGAGTTGTAAGTCAGGTTATGGAGGTTGTATCCTCTTTTATGAGAAAAGCAAATAAACCCCCTTTTTGTTTTCCAGTCAGGGTCTTCTGATTATTCTGTTTAAGGAGAACCAACACTATAATACACAGTTCTGATCCCACACAGTTCCTAATATAAAAAAGAGATTCAAATATATGAAGTGAAAGTAGGTGCAGTTTTATTTAGCTAGATATTTTTAAAATGTGGAGTTGAATGGGTGATATAACAAGATTGATAATAAAACCAGAAAACATAAACATAAAATTCCATCAGAATTAAGACATTATTGAAAATGAAAGCATATTGATTGTGAATATAGGAGCACCAATCAAGATACAGCTAAATTTGTAAAAGAAAAAACTTAGACTTGAAAGAAGAAACAGAATGAAAATAATAGTGACATTAAAACTCTACTAATATAATATTTTTAAAACCCAAGATAGATTAGATGTAAAAAAGAAGGAATATATCAATTTTTTCAAATATATATTGAATTGTTACTAAATTGATCATATGCTTGGGAGATCATATTTCCTAGGAAAATTTAAAAGAAGAGCAATTTTAAACGTTGTGTCAACAGACTATAAAACTATCAAATAACAGACTATGAAGCAAGTAAATAATAATATAATTAAAGGTAATCTTTTTTTGTTTACTGGTTACTTAGAATTTATATTCTTTAAAAACTATAATTGAAATTATTAAATTGAACTAATTACAGATTTTAAAAATATAAATTTTAAATAACTAGAAAACAAACAAAAATGGAGAAAAATATTAAATTACTGAAATTAAATGAGAGAAAAAAGAATAATAATGAATCTAAGATAATCAATTAGTGAATAAGTATTCATTAAAAGCCTATATACTATGTTTTGACCTTGTGCTAAGAGATAGCAATTAAAAGAAAAGCAAAAGACGGTCTTTGCCCTCAAGGAGTTAACAATTTAAAGAGGAAGACAACATGCAAATCATTATGTACAAGCAAGACATATATAAAATATATATATATATATATATATATAATAATTAAGAGTAGGCACCAGAATTAAGAGGGATTAGAAAAGGCTTCCTGTAGAAAGAGAGATAGGCAGCTAGGTAATACAGTGGATACATTGTTGGACTTTGAGTCAGGAAGACTTGTTTTCCTGAGTTCAGTTCTGATACCTACACTTACCAGCTGTGTGACCCTAAGCAAGTCGCTTTATCCTATTTGCCTCAGTTTCCTTATGTGTAAATGAACTGGAAAAGGAAATGGCAAACCACCCCAGTATTTTTGCCAAGAAAACTCCAAATGGGGCCACAAAGAATTCAGTCATATGACTAAATAAACAACTTAAGAACAGCAATAAAATTCCATATATGCCATGACATCATAGAATTGGACTTGGAGTCAAGAAGGCCCAGGCTCAAGTTTCACCTCTAATTGACCATGTAACCCTGAGTAATTCACCTAACTTTTTTGTACCCCAACAGGCTATGCTAAGACTATAAATTACAAAGTAGCCTTCAGTGTACAGTGTCAATAAAATCATAGGTCTGGTTCAGAAAGAAAAAGACTGAGGGAAACAAAGAAACAGACAACAAAGAACTATTTCCAAACTAGAGAAATATTTTCCTCCATTCTTTTTATGAGGTTAAAATGGTTTTGAGCCTCCCAGTCAGCAGAGATAAATAAGACTTTAATGTGCTATAGTTTCATCATTATTAATAAATATTGTTGTTATTTATGACCATCATATCATTAATATCATCAATATAAAACATTACTGAAGACAATAGAAAATTATATACAATAATATATTTTAATAAGCATTATGTCCAAGTAGGAATTTTGCCAGAAATGCACAGATGATTCAAATAGGAAAATAATGAGCATAATATAGTAAATGCAAGTACTTAAAAGACTATGTGATTTCATCAGCATAATTCCCTCAGCTCTTCTTGGGCTTAGTGGATAAACAGTAGAGAGCTGTCTGAGGAAGCTGCCTAAAAATCCAAGTAACACCTAAGGGCAGGGGTCCCATTGAAACTCATACTGCCTACTCTAGGATGCCTCATAATAAAAATAATATTACATACTATCAACAAGAAAAATCACATCAAGAAAAATTATACCATTAAGTAGAGTAAAAAAAAAAGCATATTTACAATTACACCATGCACAAGAAATTACACATAGATAACAATAGCACAAAAATTCTACATAAAAGTTGTCAGAAGGGGAAATAGAACAAATAAGATATTGCTATTGCTTTGTTAACACATGTGTTTTTATTTTATTAAAATAAAGTTTGGATTTATCGTTTTATTTGATATTTTATTCATTTTGTTTCTTGTGTTTCAAAACTAGAATTAAATTTATTTTTAAAAAAAACTTTGTAAAAAAAAGAAAACAAAAGGATCTTCTTGTCACAAATTTACAAGGAAACTCACAAGAGAGAAGAGAGATTAAGTCAGTTTCCATTATGCCTTTTCATCAGTTTCATCAGATCAAAGCTAAAGGATTAGAAGAAACCTAGAGATCATCAAATTACTCTCCATATTTTGTAATTGAGGTTACTGAAATACATTTAAAAAAAGTGTCTTGACCAAGGTGATACCAGTGAATAATTACAAGTATAAAATCAGGATAGGAATTTATATTCTCTGACATCAACTTCTATTGTAACATGCTATCCCTAATGGGGTCCCATTGAAACTCATACTGCCTATTTTAGGATGCCTCATAATAAAAATAATATTACAACCTATCAACAAGAAAAACTGTTTTGAGAACATGTAGAAAATATCACAACAATTTAATGCACTCAATAGGTGCTTACTATGAAATGCTTTCTATGCACTACATACTGTGTTAGAAAGGAAACAAGCATTTATTATTCTGTGGCTAGACATTGTAGGAAGCATTTTGAAAATACCCCATTTTATCCTCGCCCTGAGAGTTTTTACACTCATTTTACACTAGAAAACTGAGGCAGAAAGAAATTAAGTAGATCAAATGGCTACTAAAGGTCTGAAGGCATATTCAAACTCAAGTCTTCCTGTCTCCATGATATATCCATTGCACCACCTAGCTGTCTCTGGACACTGAGAATACAAAAATAAGAAAATAACTGTTCCCCCAAAGTTTCCATCCAACTGAAAAACCCTGAGATAAATAATTGCTGGCAATGTATTAAATTTGTATCAACAAGTCTATAGGGATCCATTGCATGAATGGAAGAAGACCTAACCAAAAGACTGAGTTCAAGCTTTTGTACTCACTAACATGTGGCAACCTTGCCCTCTAGTGGTCATTCAACAAAAAGTGCTCCTCATCATAGCTGAACTCTTAATGAAGCTACTCTTAAGGTTTGAATGCAATACAAATTTAAGGTCAAAAGGAGTTTTTTAAATCATCTCATCTATCCCAACAATTCTCTCAAATATTTAGGAAGATCTATGCCTAATATATTTTAAGTCATTCCAAACAAATGAAAACCAAGTCTATACTTGGAGACACCCACACCCAAAGGAAAGAGACAGCCTAAGAGTTATCCTTATTATATCAGAAGGTCCTTTCCCTGGTCCTTTCCACTTGCCCCTACCTTACTATCCCCTAGAGCAAGCTTTATTAACTTAGGTTCTATAAAATTTTTAAAAAATATTCCAAAATAATTGGTTTCATTTATAATCCCATGTATTTTATTGTATTAATAAATATTATCCTACAAATGGGTCTATTATAGACTTTATCAGACTGCCAAAGGAGTCCATGACAAACCCAAAAAAGATAAGAACTCACGTCAAAGGAGGTCTATAGAACAGAGTTTTAAAGATCTGAGTTCAAAATCAGCTCAGACATTTCCTAGCTATATGATAATAGACAAGTTGTTTAACTTTTCTCTCCCTCAGTTTCCTCATCTGTAAAAATGGGTATTATAATAATAATAGCACTATGATGATCAAATTAAATAATACTAGTAAAGTGCTCTGCAAACCTTAAAATGTAGTTTAAAGGCAAGTTACTATTTATTTCATTTTTGGATGATTCTAATTTTTAGAAAGGGGCAGCATCAAATAGTAAATAAGAAGTTAGCCTTATATTTAGGAGCATCCAGGCAGATTAAAGTTCTGCCTCTGTTAAATATCAGTCACAATACAATGACCAAGTCTCTTAAAAGTCTCAACGTTTCAGACAACCTTCTAAAACTAAATTGTGGGGTAATTTGCTTATCTTATCAATGAAATCAAAATCCTAACCAAAGTGTGAAGAAATCATTCTTCATATTGACTGTAAATAGGCCTCAGTAACTTCAGCACACTGATCCTAATTCTTGCCTCTGAAGTCAGATAGAACAAACCACCTAATCCATCTTCCATGATAACTCTTCTAATAGTAGAAGACAATCATCATGAAGATGGCTTTTCAGCTCTAACATTATGATCCTGTGTCTTCCCTTTTTCAAGCTCATCATCCTCAGTGCCTTCAATGCCACAACATGTAGTCCCTTCATAAGAGATTATCCTTTGCTACTCTTATTTCAGTTTGCCAATGCTCTTTTAAATACATAGGTTTCAGAAGTGGACAGCATATTTTGATAGTCTCTTCAGCCTATTGCCTTCCTTGGCTTTTTTGTACACTATGCAAACTAAGAGCCCATTGGTTTATATTAAGCTTAAGCTAATATTGACTTAAGCCTTTCAATCCAACTATGTGGGTTTTCAAAATTGTTTTCAAAGACCCTGTCAACACAATATTCTGCTTATTCTCAATTACCAGTTGCTAGGCCGGTTATATTGACAAATATACAATATTGAGCAAAGGACTCAGTAGCTAATAAATGATTTTTAGTGGATAAGGATGTCAACTGAAGTGCATTGTATTCCACTCTATTCAAATCATGGTGTCTGTTACACAATAGACATTCAGGTTTATCCTCCCTCCTTTGTCAAGGAAAGATATACCTGATTCATCATCTTCCTCACCTCCTCAACTCTTGTCCTTAAACTTGGGGACTTCAATATTTGGGTTATAGCTCTCACAAACTCCCTAATCTCCCAATTTCTCAGCCTCCTTAATTCTCATGACTTACTTCTTCATTTCACTTCAGTCACATATGGGAAAGGATCTCATCAGGCCCTGAATATAAAGATTCTGATCAAAAACACTGATTTTTCCCTACCTGGCCATAACCATCTCTTCTTATACCCCAATCTTCCTAAATCCACTCTTTGTCCTATTTGTGAGGTCCAGATCATAATCATTGCTGTCTTTACTTTTCTCCATTCCAAATCCCATATTAATCAATTTAATTCTATACTGCCATCTACTTTTTTTTTTATGTTTTTGCAAGGCAAATGGGGTTAAGTGGCTTGCCCAAGGCCACACAGCTAGGTAATTATTAAGTGTCTGAGACCGGATTTGAACCCAGGTACTCCTGACTCCAGGGCCAGTTGCTTTATCCATTGCACCACCTATCCACCCCTGTCATCTACTCTTGAATCCCTATCTCCAACCCCTTGTACTTTCAATGTTTATTCTTTGTCAAATCTCAGACCTGGAGTAGATCTTCCTCTTCTATTCCTACTCACTTCTGAACAATGCTAGAGGAATTGCACTAACTAGGTATACCATAAATTCATTTTATCCAGTTTCAGCTGGGTCCTCACAGCAACAAGGCAATCAGTTTATTTCTATTTCACTCCACACAGAAGCTAAGCCTTCTCTCCTTGTCTCCCACACTTCTTCCTCCCTCTATTCAACTGAGAAACCCCCTTGACTTTATTCTCCATTGTCTCCTCTTCTTTTTTTAAATCAGTGATCATAAGAAAGAGGTACCAAAGCCAACTCCATATTCCCAAAGGCAGGTAGATGATACTGGGTATAAAGTGCTGGGCCTGGAGTCAGGAAGACCTAGGCTCAAGTCCAGCTGAAGATACTTACTAGCTGTATAGCTCTAGGCAAGTCACTTAACTGTCTTCAATTTCCTCAATTACAAAATAGAGATAAAAATAGCACCTCCCTCTCAGAGCTGATCTGAGGTGATTTTGTAAAATGCTTGGCATACAGCAGATAGTTAAGAAAAGCTTATTCTTACAAAAGAAAAAATTAAAAAAAAACATTTATTTTCTTCCTTCTTTCTGTCTATCCTTGATCCAAGCTCCTCCTTTGTTCTTATGACTGTCTTCTTAATCATTCCCTCTCTCATCCCCATAGCTCTCATCTCCATTATTTTTTAAATTCTTCATTAGATTCTATTATCCTTTCAAATTTTTATCTAAATATGTCCACCCCCTTTTTGTAAACCAATCTCATAGAAAAGCTGTATATAAACATTGCCTCAACTTCTTTCATTCCTCAGCTGTTTGCAATCTGGCTTTTTACCCCTTTACTCAAGTGAAACTACCCTCTCTAAAATTCCTAGTTATCTCTTAATTGCCAAATATGATGGTCTTTCCTCAGTTTCTTGATCTCTGTGTTAATTTAACACTATTGATTATCTTCTTTTCCAAGACACTATTTTTTTTTTCCTCTGGGTTTTTGAGACACCATGTTCTGGTTCTTAATATAGCTGTATGACTACTCCTTTTTAATTGCCTTTATTAGATCATCTTCTCTATAAAAACATTCCCTAACAACTGGGGCTGATGCAGGGAAATGATATAGGGAATTATGAATGTAGAAGAAACAAAATCTGTAATCTTTTAATGTTGTTAAAATCAGGGAATCTTGTTAAGGTATAGAAAGGTCTTTGTTCTTGAGATATAAATTGACCCCTATTGTTTCATTGTTTAATGTAAAATTTGTATCCTGATCTACTCAGTTTTCAATCCTCCATCTGATTCCAGTCAGAGAAGGGAGTTCCCCTTTTATCCTCAGTGCCCAGAGAAGGGGCAAGGCTATAAAACCTGATTTGAACCTCTGTTCCTTGGAGACTGCCCTTCTCTCTGGCCCAGTCAATTCTGTTTGACTGTTCCTTATCTCTGTCTCTTTACATTTCTCCCTCTCTGTCTTACTTATCTTAACTGTTTGCTGACCCTTTGGGAGGAAAATTTTTTTAACTTCTTTACTTTGTTATATTTTATAATAAAATCCTGAGCAGCCTTAACATTCCAGAGAGAGCATGAAAATTCCTATGCTTTTCAGTGGCCCCAAATTCCTATGTTTATCCGGTTACCTCAGATACCAGAAGCTATAGGGCCTTTTACTTTCTCTGTATTCTCTCTCAACAGTCAGCAATTCCTATGGATTTCATTATCATACATGTGCAGCAGACCTATATATATAATTAAGCTCTCTCCTGAGTTTCATTCACATTTCAAATTCATCCTGACCATAACAATTCATAATCTTTCTCTCTAAAACCCACTCTTCTTCCAGACTTCTCTTTCTGCCAAAGCTACTCTTTCAAACATTTGCCAAATATTACTCTTTCTATCTCCGCAAGTCTCCCATTCATCCTTTTCTTCTGTACTCAGTCACCAGCTTAATTCAATTGTTTATCACCTCTCACCTAAATGATTCCAATAGCCCTATAACAGATCTCCCTACCTTAGTCTCTCTTCAGGGCATCTTATACACTGCTTCTGAAATAATTTTCCTCAGATTACTAATGACTCAGATCTAATCATATAACTAACCCAATTGGGTAAACTCTGACTCCCTGTTGCCTTTAGAATTGGATCCAAATTCCTTTGCCTAGTTTTTAAAGATTTCACAAACCTATCTTTCCAGCTTCTTTGGATGGTCCTTCCTATCTTTTCTCCTCCCCAATGGAGAAGTTCATGAAACTAGTCTCTCTGTTCATTACACTCAGTATTCTACTGTCTACATACCTTTGACCTTTTGTTCCCCATAGCTAAAGGCATTACTTCCACATTTCTGTCTCATAGAATCTTTCTTTTCCTTCAAACACGAATCAAATACCATTTTCTTCATGAAACTCTTCCTGATCCTCTCACTGTTGCAAGAACCATCACTTTCTATCTTCCTTATATTCATTTTGTGTCTGTGTGTGTGTGTAATGCTCAAGGGTATGTGTGTTTATTACTTGTCTTTCCCTTTCAAATCTAAGTCCCTTAAGAATAGGAATTGTTTATTTTTATCCCCAGAATTTAGTAAAGCACCTAGGAAGGACAAAATAGGTGTGAAATAGATGCTGGTTGGTTGATTGAATTCAAGAGATGAAAAACAATAGGAAGGGTAGAACAAAGGTGTTGCCTCAGTTAAACTGAGATTTGTTGAAAACCTAAACTTAAAAAGGTCAAGACCACCCATTGCATCCAGTGGTCAGTATAGATCTTGATGACTGAACCCAAATGGCTCTGAAGGAGAAATATCTGTCCAGTTTTTAATAGTAAAAAAATATTATTTGTACCTGTCTGATGTTTTCTGAGAATTCTCGTCTGCATGGGTCCTATTGTTCAATGTTACTCCACTGTTAAATGTAAATTCACCAAGATAAGAACAACCTCAGTTCATCTTACCCTGGCGCCCTCCTCCAGCTTCCAGCCTTTACCTGACCTCAAATGTAGAGAAGGTGGAATTTCCCTTTTGCCAAAATTTTCAGGACTCCTCTCTGTCCAGGAAGTGGGCAAGACCATGGTCAGAGTCTTGGTCCAGCCAGTTCTTATAACTGCTTTCCTATTTCTCTTTTCCTCAGACATTCTTGCCTAGATCTTCATTATTCCCCCTGTCCTCAAGTCCCTTGCTGCTGTGAACTTTGCAGATGTGTGAAATAAAATCCTGAGCTTTTCCAACTCCAAGGCTACTCTGAGTTTTTCACTTTTGAGAACTCTCATTTTATGATAGCAACACCAAGTTCTCCCACATCAGCTCTGGAAGAGAAACTAAGTCTGGTGACTTTTCCTAGCCATCCCTCACTTAAATACAATTCACTTCCAAGTCTTGAAATCACTACCTGATGTTATGGTCCTCTTCAAAAACAAAGGATAAACTACAGTCTGTGAGTAGTATGAGCTGCCCCCACTGGGGATTCAACTGGCCAGTTTCAGTTGAGCAGTGCAGCTCTTCTCCTGTCCTCTCCTTTCTTCTCTTCTCTTTCCCTTCTCTACAAAGAGTATCATACCCTTATCTGTGGGTACTGTGCCAAAAGAATGTAAATTTTGATCTTTGAAATCTGGCAAGATATCTTAGAGTTTAAGGGTTAGATTCTTAATGATTAAGTCTTAAACTCAAATCACTCTGGCTTTCATTGATTGACCCATAATAGGTCCCAGTCCAATCCTCAATTTACTCATTGTTTGGGTCCTGATGGTTCAGAGTGAATGTAAATAGCAATTGTTTCCATTTTAGTCAGAAACCCTGAGGGTCTTCCCCTCCCAAATTAATACATGCTTGGGGGAGGGGGAGTGAGACTAGGTGAAAAAGACATTTTTTGCCTCATTTCTTATTCATTGAACAATCAACCTGAAACTTGTTAAAGACTTTATCTTTTAAAAAGCCAGCATCTCCATGAAAAAGGGTAAAAACATCACTTGTACAAAAATATTCATAGTGTAAGACCCTAAGTTTGGAAAGCTATGAACTTTTGCCTAAATTCTGCTCCTAAATTTCTGCCTGGTCATCTATCAGACCCTGCAACAGGGGGAACCTCCCCGAGGACCTGAATTCAATGATAACACACCACACTATCTCAAGACAACAAGCAGATGCTTTGAACTCCTCTACTGAACAATATATAAGGTCTCTCCTCACTTTACTTGGGGTTCCAGGATCCTAGCCCTGTCTTAGGACTGAACCCTAGCTCAAGCTAGTTTAATAAACCCTTGCTATTGCATCTCCATCGTGTCGAGTGCCTCTGTTCCATAATTGGGGACTTTTCTCTGAACTTAACCCTGTTTGTGGTGGCAAAGAATTGGAAATTCTTCAATAGGGGGAATGGCTTAACAAACTGGCATATGTATGTGATGGAACACTATTGTTCTATTAGAAACCAGGAGGGATGGGAATTCAGGGAAGCCTGGAAGGATTTGCATGAACTGATGCTGAGCAAGATGAGCAGAACCAGAAAAACATTTTACACCCTAACAGCAATATGGGGGTGATGATCAACCTTGATGGACTTGCTCATTCCATCAGTGCAATAATCAGGGACAATTTGGGGCTGTCTGTGATGGTGAATAAGTACCCTCTGTATCCAAAGAAAGAACTGTGGAGTTTGAACAAAGACCAAGGACTATTACCTTTAATTTAGGAAAAAAAACTGATATGTCATTGTCTGATATTGCTATCTCTTATTCTATATGTTTCTTCCTTAAGGATATGATTTCTCTCTCATCACATTCAATTTGGATCAATGTATACCATGGAAACAATGTAAAGACTAGCAAATTGCTTTCTGTGGGGGTGGGGGGAGGGAAGTAAGATTAGGGGAAAAGTTGTAAAACTCAAAATAAATAAAATCTTTATTATTTAAAAAAAACAGCCTCTCCTACTGCATCCAGGGCCATCTACATTTGTCCTGATATATCCTGTCACTGGACCAAATGGTTTCAGAGGAGAAAGTGAGGCTGGTGACTTTGCCCAGTCCTCCCTCAATTAAATCCAATTCACTTCCAAGTCATGCCATCATTTTCCTGATATCATATTCCTCTTCTAGAAAGAAGGACAAATACCAGCTTAGCTAGGGTTGGAATTGCAACATCAAGTCAATGGGGACTGGCAAGGATTTTTTTCACTATCTCCAACAAAACTCTAAATGTATATTCTTTGGCACCATTTATGTTTTGGCTAGTTCCTCCTATATGCAAAAAACATATGGTATCCCCTACCTTTTTAATGAAATGATTCCCCATTTTCTCATCATTTCTCTACATGAGTTTTCTGATTTTTTAAAAGTCAGACTTTTATGTGAGCATATAGTCCTTCAAGAAATTATTTTAATTTTAAGTTCAGATGACTATTTTACAGGAAAATGAGTTATGATCAGTTTCATTAATATTCAAAAACCCCAAATAAAGGATATAGGCTCATTCTGAAATATAGGGAGGTTCTGGTTTCCTTGTGCAGAACTATCTCCAAGAGAACAGGGTACGCCCCCACTTAGTTCCTAAGACTTAACAAAAAGTTCTAAGTAATTGCCTAAGACTCAAAAAAAGAAATTGTCCAGGGTCATGGAGTCAGAGATAGGATTTAAAGGCAGATCTTTGTAAATCCAAGTCTATGCATGATGTCTCATTGTCCTGAGCTCCAAAGTGATTATTATCTATTAATGGGTATATACAATAGTATTTATAAACTATTTCTAGAGTGTCAGAAATATAGGGAATAGGGAATGTCTCTTATTCACTTTTGTATCTCCCTCATTATCTAGCTACATGCCATGTGATAGACATCTGGTTTTTGGTTCTTGTCTTTGTCACTGAAGAAGATCAAAATGACATCACTATGTTTCAGACAAATTACAATGTGTCTGGTAAGTAATGTGATATGTCTCTACAGGGTGGAGGCTGCCTAAAAACTACATTACAAAGTAGAATAACCCCAGTCAATCACAAAACTAGGAGAGATCTTCTAATGTCATCCCAAAGATGATGGGCCCAAGATTTAGGAAGAACTAGTCCCCAACAAGTCAAGGATGACCTAGAGATTCTGACTTAATACAACTGAATTTGTATAATTAGGTACTTGAATATTATCCCACACATCCCCTGAGACAATTGAAGTTTATCAACATAACATGCATCATATGATGGGAGGGTCGAATTATTAGAGACATGTCACGGGATGGGCAGACCTCTTAGACTGTTACTCAAAAGACGAGAGCCTATGAAAATTCAGGTGGAATGGTAAAGAGTTTCTAAAACTGTATAATAATGGACATTACTGTATCTCAGTGTGCCTCATGCTAGGAGGGCACCATGTCTTGTATGTCTTCTTCATGAGGGAATGATTAGGAAAGCAGCCATGGAGGGGTGGGAAAGGAAACATCTAGCTCTAGGGATTCTGCCTGCAGAAGTTAAATACTGGAATAATAATGGCTGGAATAATAATGACTTGGCTTATAGGAGACATATGCAGGATTTGAGGGACCTTATCATCTCAGGGATCAAGAAAGCTGTCCCCAAGTCCCAAAATCTGAACAGAGCTTTTGAAGTATTTGTGGAAAAGGATGAGACAACTTCTAAATTTCTTGAGAGAATGAGGGAGAATGTGAGAAAACATTCAGATTTGGATCTCCAGGATCCTGTGACAAAAAGCATGTTGAGGATAAATTTTGTCACCAATGAATGCCTGACCTGATATTAATAACAAATTGCAGAAACTGGAAAGATGGAACATGTGATCACTTGAGGCTTTATGTTAGGAAACAGGATGAGAAGTTGAAAAAGAAAGCCAGGTTGTTGATCCAGGCTGTTAAGGAGGGAGTTAAGGGAGAATTTGCCTGTGTTGGGGCATGGAAAACAGCATCAGAGAAAAAGAAGACTAGTGGGAATGAAGGAAAGGGAAATAAAGGGAAATGGAGTTGAAGGAATGAATACTTTAGCTGCAGAAGAATAGGACATTTTAAAAGAGAATGCCCTGAACTGGAAAAGGAGGCATGGATCATGCTTCTCATGACCCTTGAGAAAGAGGACCAGGAAACTCAGGGGTCTTATTCTTCAAGCCCAACCAAAGCCCCAGTAAACCTGAGGGTTGGGGATTCCAGAGAAGAGATTGTTTTTCTTGTGGACACTAGAGCAAAGAGACATCTTTGCTGATAAGAATAAGACTAGGAGAAGATACTCAGGGTTTCTGGAGTTAAGGAAGAAAACTTTTTCTTACCAATTTTTGAGGAAGTAGAGGTGGAATTTGGAGAAAGAAAGGTGAAGGCAAAGTTTCTGTTCATTCCTGAAGCAAGAATGAACCTACTAGACAGAGATTTAATAATTAAACTAAATCTGGGAAGATGGAAGAGTGAAGGCAGGAATTCCTGGAAACTTATTCCCCTAAAACTCCAAAAGCTGTCAAATTATGACCCTAGCCAAAATTTAGAGGGGCAGAACCCATAGAAAGACTGAGTGATATAGTTTCCTAATCCAGAGATCATGGGGACAGCCAGGAAGGGTGGTGAGAGAACTCAGCTGCAACAGTGAGTGCAGAGTGGAACACCAGCCTCAGAGCAGCCCTGTGACAAGAACCCAAAGTGTAAGTCTGCAGAGCCACTCAACACAACCAGAGATCTCAGCTCATACATGGTAAGGGAGTTGGGGGAGACTGCAGAGGTCTCTCTGCTCTCCCTGGGACAGGACTCAGTTGTTTGCCCATACTTAGATCCAGGTTGCAGTCTGGGCTCCCAGAACACCACTATAGCTGAGCAGGGACCATCCTCAGACTCCAGGGCAGAGCAGAGGGCCTGAACACAGGCAAGAGAGCAGTCAGAATCTCATAAGACCTTGGAGGAATTAAGATCCCTGTGGGTTGTCCCAAAAAACCTCTAAAGCCTTGGAAGTGCTGTAAATCAGTCATAGGCTGAAGAAATGAGCAAATAAAAGAAAAAAGAAGAATCTGACCATAGAAAATTACTTTGGTCCCATGGAGGACCAAAATACATACTTAGATGACAAAATTGAAGCTTCTGTATCCAAAGCCTCCAAGAGAAATAGAAAATGGGCTCAGGCTATGGATAAGCTCAAACAAGATTTTGAAAAGCAATTAAGGGAAGTAAAGGAAAAATTGGGAAGAAAAATGAGAGCAATGCAGATAAATCATGAAAACCAAGTCAGCAACTTGGTGAAAGAAATACAAAAAAATACTGAAGAAAATAACAGGGCCTAATGGAAAAAAGCAAAACAAAAGGCAAATGAGGAAAAGAATGCCTTAAAAAGCAGAATTGGCCATTTGGAAAAGAAGATAAAAAAAAAGCTCTCTGAAGAAAATAACTCCTTTAAATGCAGAATGGAACTAAAGGAAGCTGATGACTTTGTGAGAACTCAGAAAGAAATAAAACTATACCCAACCCCCCCAAAAAAAATTAGAAGAAAATGTGAAATATCTCATTGGAAAAACAACTGACATTGAAAAAAGATCCAAAAGAGATAATTTAAAAATTATTAGGCTACCTGAAACCAAGAAAAGAGCCTAGACTTCATTTTTCAAGAAATACTACAGCAAAACTGCCACAAGATCCTGGAAGCAGAGGGTAAAATAGAAATTGAGGGAATTCTCTGATCACCTCCTGAAAGAGATCCCAAAAGAAAAACTTAGAGGAATACTATAGTCAAACTCCAAAACTTTCAAGTGAAAGGGAAAATACTAAAAGCTGCCAGAAATAAACAATTCAATTACCATGGCTCTATAAACAGGATTACATAGCTCTGGCAACATCTATATTAAGGGCTCGTAGGGCTTGGAATATGATGTTCTAGAAAGCAAAAGATCTTGGTTTACAACTGCGAACTAACTACCAGCAAAACTGAACATCCTCTTTCAGGGGAAAAGTTGAATCTTCAATGAAACAGGAGATTTTCAGACTTTCCTACTGAAACAACCAGAGCTGAACAGAGAGCTTGATCTCCAAGTACAGGACTCAGGGAAACCATAGAGGGGGTGGATGAGAAGAACTAATTATGAGGAACTTGGTGATGTTGAACTGTTTATATTCCTGCATGGGAAGAAGATACTGATAACACATATGAACTTTCTAATTTATAAGAGCAGTTAGAAGGAGCATATATAGATGAGGAAGGAGCTGAATATAATGGTATAATATAGCAAAAAGATGGAGTCAAGTGGGTAATAAAGAAAGGTACTGGGAGGAAGAAAAAGGAGAGGAAGAAGGGGCTAAGATTTTTCACATAAGAGTGAAATGGAAGAAGGCAAGGGGGAATGAGTGAGCCTTCATTCTCATCAGAAATGGCTCAGAGAGCATACACGCTAAATAGGGTACAAAAATCTATCTTACCCTAGAGAAAAATGAGAGGAATGGGATGGGATAAGGGGGAAGAGGGTAGGCAATAGAAGAGAGGGAAGATCTCAGGATTGTATGCCTTGAACCAGGTATTTAAGATTTTAGATGGGAAATCTGGGATCACCTATACTGACTCCAAGTATGCATTCAGAATAGTACATACCTTTGGAAAAATCTGGGAGGAGAGAGGGCTTATTAATAGCTGGAGAAAGGAGTTGATGCATGAAATTTCCCATGTATCAAACAGATATTAGAAAACCTACTCCTCCCCTCAGAGATTGCTGTATACGTATGAGAGGCCACCAAAAGGGAAGCTCCCCTGAAGTGGAGGGAACAGATTAGCTGGTGAGGAGGCAAAATGGGCTTTGCTAGAGGAAGTTGGGATCCAGCTGTTAGTCCTTATCAATCCCACTATTCAATGAGGAGGGGAAGAGCTAACAAAAATTGGAGCTACTAAGACAGAAACCCTGATTAAAGGAAGGTGTTAAATAAAGAAATAGCTATAGAAATATTAGAAGTCTTACAGTCTTACATCAGGGAAGCCATTAGAGTACTCAAGCAATCAATGTGTGATGCATTCTCAAGGTTCTATGGGTGTGTGAGAATATACATATTACTAAACAAATTGCTGGAAGGTGCCTAATATGTCAAAGCGTTAACAAGAAGGTGGTGAGAAAACTGGTGCCAGTGGGAGGGAGATTAGTTTAAGGTCCTTCCAGAACATTTAGGTGGATTATATTGAGATGTTGCCAATGGGAAGATTAAAATATTTATTGGTCATAGTAGATCACCTTACTGGCTGGGTGGAGGCTTACCTCTCAAGCACAGCTACTGCCTCCCTGGTCAGTAATGGCCTTCTTAGAGCAAATTATTCTTTGGTTTGAACTGGTGAAAAGGATTGACTCTGACAATGGGGAATACTTTATATCAAAGGTTTTACAGAATATTATGATCTGCATGAGCATATATTGAGAATTTCCTGTTCTTCTTCTAGGAAGGTAGAGCTAGACTTTAAAGAATCAATTGTCAAAGCTGGGGCTTGAGACCAGGTTACCTTGGACTAAGTGCCTCTCAAATGCTCTGTTGAGAATTAGAACAGCCCTCAGGAAAGAGATTAGAAGATTGGATTGTTCCCATATGAAATGTTATTTGAGTTACCTTATATGGGAAGGGGAACTGAATTCCCCACTCTGGAAACCAAAGGTAAATTAGTAAGGAATTATATCCTGGCAGTTTTATCCTCCCAAAAGATCCTTGGAATAGGGGTCTTTTGGCTCAGACTCTACCATTGGAGTTTCCCCTTCAAGCCTAGTGATTGGGTACTTATAACAACATGGACAGACCTAAAACTTCATCCAAGCTGGAATGAACCATTCCTGATCCTTTTAACTACAGAGACTGCTATTCAGACCACAGAGCAGGGTTGAACTCATTATACTAAAGTGAAAGGACCAATGGAAGAACCCCCAAACTGGGAGGTTCATGGGAATTCAGCACTCCCGAAGATTGTTCTTCATCGGAAGAAGCATTTAAGGACTGACAAAGCTGGACTAGCTCACTGTTCAATAAATTATCTTACAATTGTCCCTCTGTATCCATGTTACACTAATAGATAGATTGAGATTATTGTGTGTCAGAGTTATATTCTACCTGAGTCTAAGCATCTTATCTAGAAAGAATAGAGGGTACTAGAAGTGGTGGGAGGTTTGTTGAAGGGCACCGCAATGTTTTCCTCCCTTATACTAGTCCTTACTAGCTTGGTGACTGTTGCATATATACAGCCCCAGTTCCTTCCCCTGGGGGTAGGAAAATAAATACATCCAGCTGACGGAAGTCACTGCCCAGTCCTTTGGAGTGATTAACTATGGGATTTGCAGTAGTCCACAGCAGTTTGGGAATTGGCCTTGGGGGCTAGTCCCCAGGAGTCCAACCTAGATTTTTCCTGGTCAGAGGTGCACCATGGAACAGGATTCTGGTCCAGGGAAGAGAAATATCAGTGGCATTTGACAGAGTCACTTCAGGGTGACTATTGTTTTCACCTGCCTAGACAGGGCAATTTCTTGGGAAGCAGAAAATATCTGTGACTTATGTCCGGAAGCAGTGTACTTATACTTTGTACAGTTTACAGAGATAAGTGGACCAAGACTCATGTGTAATGTAATAATGGTACCTGGATCCATTGTAAGGATGCACAAACTGGGGGACTTATTGAGGGAAATTGTGATTATGAATTAGTGTGGACTTGCAACGAAGTGCTGAAATGGTCTTTTGCAAGAAAAATAATTTAAGGAATATCACTAAATATGTTAACTATTACTGGGGTTGGTCCAATGGCACAAAATCAGGGATTTATTTCAATCAATTTTGGAACCAGAAAGATCTATCTAAAGACATTAGTATAAAAACTTGCCAGTGGGAGGAAGTACAACAACTTTGGAAATGTACTATTATCATGATAATTATATGGTTTATTTAGGAGGGCCCCTCAGAAGTAAGGATGAGCAGTATTATCCATTTGTTGGGAACTAGGAAACTATATTCCCAGAAGGTCAACCAGCACTAAAGAGACATTATTGGATATGTAGAACTGAGAACACACCCATTGTCCAAGGACTGGTCAGAGAATTGCTCTATAAGGTTGATAAGGTCAAATTTTTTCTTTCTGCCTGAATAAGGAGGGGAGCAGTTAGGGGTAAGGTTATACGATGACTTAAGCTGAGAGAGAAAAGGAGTATAGATACCTCACTAACTGAGACTGGGGATGCTAATGGTTGGGGAGATACATGCTTCCCAGAAAGAATTATCCAGACTGGGCACAGGAGTTGGGACTATAGAACCCCAAATTTATATCCTGAATAGACTAATAAGACTCTAAGCCGTAGTGGAAACAATTACCAATCAGACAGCTAGGGCCTTAGACTTGTTAGCTGACCAAGCCACATAACAGGAGAAGCATAGATTAGTGTTAGACTATCTATTGGCTGATGAAGGAGTAGTCTGTGATAAATCAGATCTATCAAGTTGCTACCTAAATGGGCAGGTAGTAAAGGAAATAACCAGGGACATCAGAAATTTAGTGCATGTTCCAGTCCAAACCTGGACAAGCCCATTTGGTACCTCTTGGAAGAATTGGTTTACAGGTTCATGGTGGAAGCAGTTGTTGGGTATCGTACTGTTGGCCCTGAGTAGGAAAATCTTATTACCTGTATGCCTCCCATGTGTGATCCAGATAATAACCCAATTAGTAGAAAATTCTATCAGTAAAATAGGATGGGTGTATGTCTCTGATGATGAGAAAGTGAAAATATTGATAGAAAGTATCAGTAATCCTGTCAAAGATAAAGATTGTGAATAGGTATTAAAACAATTTGAAGAAGACATTGCTGGTAAAGTGTGAAAATCAAGGTCTTATTAAAAAGAAAGGGGGGGAGTTGTGAGGAATGTGGGGTGCTATTGGTCTCCACAGGGTAGAGATTGACTAAAAAAATACATTAAAAAGGGAAATAACCTAAACCAATCACAAAACTAGTAGAGATCTTCTAATCTCATCCCAAAGATGACAGGTCCAAGATTAGGATGAACCAGTTCCCAACCAGTCAAGGATGACTTAGAGGTTCTGACCTAATGCAATGAGCTTGCACAATTAGGTACTTGGAATATTATCCCATGTAAGGGGTTAATAGGCAGAGTACGTGGCCATAACGAGTTCATCCTGAGAGCCACTGAGACCTGGGACAACAGGAATGTCCATACCAGAGTGCTCTGAACTCAGGAAGGAGCTCTGGCCCTTCTCTCTCTTTGTTCTCCTGCCTTTCACCCTTATCTTGTTGAATATTCTCAGGAAGGACCTTTTGTCCTTATCCTTCTGCCTTTCATCCTTATCTTGTTGAAGATTCCACATATTCCAGGATACACACCTTTTGTGGCATGCCCCTTACACTTTCACAGTGCCTGGAGATGAGGAATGCTGATACAGGGGGACTAGGCTTATATATACCCTTACTCAACTATGTGAGTCAGAGATGTAGCATATAACTGCAATAAACTCTTTGCTTATCTCTCACTGGCTGACTTTCATTATTGAACATGCGGGTCATGTCCGGCGGAGCACCCCGAAGAGCTGTGTAAATTAGGCTGATGCCTGGCTACCCAGAGTGGACCGCAACAATCCCACACACCCCCTGAGACAATTGAGGTTCATCAACATAACATGCATCATATGATGGGGGGTTCATATTAGAGACATGGCATGGCATGGGCAGACTCCTTAGATTGTTACTCAAATGGCAAGAGCCTATGAAAATTCAAGTAGGAGGGGAAAGAGTTTCTAAAACTGTATAATAATTACAATTCTATACCTCAGTGTGCCTCATGCTGGGGGGGGGGGGGTGCCTGTATCTTGCAAGATCCATGAATATAAAGTTCAATTCTTTTCTCACTCTAGCAGTATAGATAACAGTCCAACTGTGGCTGATCAGACCAAAATGAGCTCAGAATGCTCTACCACAGGCACAAATAATCACCTAGGGTAGGTACTCTAAACCTATGGAGGTCATGTTTCCTTTGAGCTTCTTCAATTCTGCCGACCTCATAGAACACAGCCCCCTCACTGATAAGGGTATGCCACACTGGGCAGTCCAGTGTCTCTCATACTGTGTTGCAATCAGTTTTAAAGTTCTTCAATGAGACCTTCAGGGTGTCTCAGTATTGCTTTTTCTGACCTTCTTGTGAGTGTTTTGGCACTCTAACAGAGAATTGCACTCTGTTGTAATGTTGGAATGCTAGGCAGTTTAGCTCGAGAAAGGACCTCAGTGTATGGTATCTTCTCCTGTCAGATGATCTTCAGCATTTTCCTAACAATTTAAATGGAAGCGATTCAGTTTCCTGACACAGTACTGGTAGACTGTCCTGGTTTCACAGCACAGTGGCTCTGTGGACCTTCAGTTTGGTAGTCATTTCTTCTCTCCCACACTTTCTTTTGGAGCTTTCCAAATATTGAGTTAGCTCTGGGAATGTGAGTGTCAATCTCATGCGAGTGTCAACCTCATTATCAATGTGAACCTCCCTGGAAAGAACACTGCCAAGGTAAGTGAACTTGTCCACAGCACTCAAAACTTCTCCATTTGCTGTAATTGATGGTTCCACCTGTTTTCTTGGTGTTAATTATTAGACCAAAATTAGCACAAGGAGCAGAGAATCGATTCATACTTTGTTGCATCTCAGCTTCAGTGGTTGCATTGAGTGTACAATCATCTGCAAATAGAAGATCCTGCACCAACCCTCCCTCTACTGTGGTGCCTTTTCAAGCTGAAGAATTTGCCATCAGTGTGGTAGTGAGTTTAATGTCATATTCATTCTCAGTGAAGGTGTTTAATAACATGACTAAAAACATCATACAACTAGCAGCTATTTCCTGAATGAATGAATGACACTTTCCAGTTAGTTCAGAAGAAGATTACCTGGTATATTTGCTTTTCTGCAGTATCTCCAGGATTCCTCTTCCATTTCAAACAGGTTTCATTAACTACTGAAACATCAAAGGATCTGTCATCATCTACATAGTGAGAAGAGAAAAGTATCAGGATTAGGTTTTGTTCCAACCCCTGGCCAATGGAACAAGAATAGGGCACAGAAACACTGCTTCCTTTGACAAGGAACTTCCATAAAACAAATCACTAATTGTCTACCTAGCACACTGTGCCCTCACAGTCTTGACACAGAACTCCAAATTTATATTGCAGCTGTAGACTGTGTGTCTTCCTCTGCTTCCACTGAATTAGTTGTCCTCATAGCATGGGCCTGACCTGGCATGGACTCTGATTTGCTTTCTTTGTATCAAAGTAGAGACATGCTTCATTTTCCACAAAGGGTTCTACTCTTGGGCCCCAATGACAGCCCAACATAACCTGTTGACCCCATTTTTCCATAAGGACTCTCTTCTTACTTAGTTGACCTCTGGATAGAATGGCATATAGGAGGGGGGGAAATTATCTACATAATGACCAAGATGACTAATAGTCAAAAGTCAGAATTGGGATGGTTTCCCTCTTTCCTCTTTGGATTGATAGAAGTTATGCCAGATAGTTGGGTGAGCAGTAAATAGAACACTGAATTTGGAGTCAAGAAGACCTGAGTTTGAATGCTGCCTGACCTTTTAATCAATTATAATAAACATTTATTAAATGCCTACTGTGTACTAAGCACTTAACCAAAATTCTGGGAATATAAAAAGAGGCAAATGACATGCCCTGAAGCACCTTACAATATAATGGGGCAGACAATGTACAAATAAGCTACATACAAAATAAATAGGGATTAATTAACTAAGGGAATGCATTAGAATGAAGAGAGACTGGGAGAGGCTTCCTATATAGCAGGTGAGATTTCTATTGCAATTTAGGAAACCAAGGGGATTCTAGGAGGGAGGATGTTTCAGACACTTGGACAACCCAGAGCCAAGAGATCCCATCTCTTGTGTCTTGTTTGTGGAACAGCCAGGAGGCCAGTGTCACTAGATCAAAGACCACATGTCAGAAAGTAAGATATGAGATGACTGCACAATATATATTGTATAGATATATAGTACAGATAAAGAGGTAGAGAGGTCTGGTCTTTGTATGCCAATAGAATTCTTTTTGCTGGTGTTGTCTGTCTTTGTTTTAGAAGAAGACCAATAACATCACAGGGTGTCTGAAATGGATTTAAGTGAAGCAGAGTTGCACAAACTTATCAGCTTCACTCTCTTTTCCAGAGTCATTGAAGTTCAATGGTAAGAAAGAAAGATAAAGGAAGGAAGGGGGGAGGGGAAAAGGATAGCCAGAGCATTTTGCATGTGATCCTGGAGGCAATAGGAAGATACTAGAGTTTATTGAGTGACATGATCAGACCTATGCTTTAGGAAAACCACTCTAATAGCTGAATGGAAGATGGATTAAGTAAGGAGAGACTTGAGGCAGGCAGGCCCAGAAGCAGGCTATTGCAATAGTCCAAATGTAAGGGACTAAGAACCTACACTAGAGTGAAGGCAGATTCAGAGGAAAGAATGAGGTATATTTAGAAAATGTTGCAATGGTAAAATTGACCAGTCTGGGAATAGGGTTTATTAAATAACTTTCAAGAATATCTAAATTGTGGGATTATGCCCAAAGGCAACAAAAATGCGCATACCCTTTGATCCAGCAATACCACTACTGGGTCTATACCCTGAAGAGATTATGGAAAAGGGTAAAAACATCACTTGTATATTGCAGCCCCATTTGTTGTGGCAAAAAATTGGAAATTAAGTGAATGTCCTTCAATTAGGGAATGGCTTAACAACTGTGGTATATGTATGTCATAAAACACTATTGCTCTATTAGAAACCAGGAGGGATGGGAATTCAGGGAAGCCTGTAAGGACTTGCATGAACTGATGCTGAGTGAGATAAGCAGAATCAGAAAAACACTGTACACTCCAACAGCAACACAGGGGTGATGATCAATTTTGATGGACTTGTTCATGGTCTTTGTATGTACAGTACAACAACCAGGGACAATTTTGGGCTAGCTGCATTGGAGAATATCATCTGTATGCAGAGAAAGAATTATGGACTTTGAACAAAGACCAAAGACTATTACCTTCAAATTAGGAGAAAAAAACCATTATCTTATTATATAATTTTACTATCTCATACTTTATTTTTCTTCCTTAAGGATATGATTTCTCTGTCATCACATTCAACTGAGATCAATGTATAACATGGAACCAATGTAAAAACTAACAGAATGCCTTCTGTGGGGGGGTGGGGGGAGGGAAGCAAGAATGGGGAGAAAATTGTAAAACTCAAAATAAACAAAATCTTTCTTAAAAAAAAAGAATATCTAAATTGACCAAGGTCTCTATCACATTTAATAGAAAGATCTTGAGTGATTGATTCAATAGAGATATGCTCTCATCTGATTAATGTATCAGGTCACAGAAGTTTTCAGTTCATTTAAGGAGAGTAGATGTGATATTTGATTGACTAAGTTCAAATCCCTACACAGGTGAGGTAGCAGGTGGGAGCACTAATTTTATGATCTTTTGAAATAGTCACCACTAGTCCAACCATCTTATTTTATAGAAGAGAAAGATGAGACTCAGAGAATTTTAGGGACTTCCAAAGTCCAGGATTTCAATATGGGTCAGCTGTATCCAAATTAGGACCAATGATCCATAGGACCATATAAATTTATGAGATCATAGACTCATCTGTATACACAAATATCAAAAAAAATCATGTAAAAATCAGCTTTTATTTAGTTTATATTTGGTGTAAAGGTTAAGTTTGGCATGAGGCTTGGAAGAATATATCTCTAACAGAAAACATGAGTGGGGGAAAAAACATGTACTTGACCCTTTTACATGTCAGTTTAGAAAAGGACTCTAATTTGTGGATTAAAGGGTATAATCTGACTATGGTAGGGAAAAAGAAATGACCTTTTTTTACAAAGAATTGTAAAAGAAATAAACAGTTTATATGAGCAAAGAGAGCACCTCCAGGCAAAACTGATCAATCTGAATTCAATATAATTTAGAAGGAGCACTCATCTTTATCAGTTAAATGGTCACTATCTGTCATAATATCCTAGAAAGTTGTCGATTGGGATTGTAATTGAAGACAGAAAGAGAAGACATGGTAATTAGAATTTTTTTAGCTAATTAATTGGAGTAGGGATGATATTAGGGCAGGGTTCAACTTTTGTCTGGAAACTTGTCTCTGTGACCTTGGTAAAGTCATTTAACCTTCTTGCCTCAGTTTCCTCAACTATAAAATGAGCAGTGGATAGAGTGTCAGATCTGGAAACAAGAAGATTCATTTTTCTGAGTTCAAATCTGGATTTACACACTTACTAGCTATATGACCCTGGGCAAGTCACTTCAGTATTCTTACCAAGAAGATACCTCCACTGAGAGTTTTCTTGGCAGAGAACAAAAATAATAAAACGGTGATGATAATAACAGCATCTACCTCCTATGCTTCTCATGAGGATAAAATGATACATTTGTAAAGCACTTAATGCATTAGATAGCTCTATAAATGCTAATTATCATAAACATCATAATTATTAATTTTATACTTTTTTTAGTTTTTTGCAAGGCAATGGGGTTAAGTGGCTTGCCCAAGGCCACACAGCTAGGTAATTATTAAGTGTCTGAGGACGGATTTGAACTCAGGTACTCCTGACTCCAGGGCCAGTGTTATAGTTTTTTTAAAAGTCTCTAGCCCATATATCTTATTCATTTTGTATACTACCTTTACCCACATTTTGCAATGTGCTTCTAAGTGGATTATCATCTCAAGGCTACAAAAGCTAATGAATGTGGTATCTTCTTTTTTAAGCCAGTGCTCTTATTATTCACTTCTAAACAAAACAAAAAATATGTTCTATCATTTAGTCTATAAACATTTATTAAGCACCAATTATATGCTAGGCACTGAGCTTAGCACTAGAGAAAGACAAAAAAGACAAAAGACAAACTAATTTCAATTTCAAGCAGTTCACAGTTTAAAGGAGAAAATATACAAATAATTAAGATACACATGATAAATGGAAGAAAATCAACAGAATTAAGAGAAGCTGAAAAAGACATCCTGTAAAAGACAAAAATTGAACTTTGACTTGAAAGAAGTCAGAAAAATCAGAAGATATGAGATATGAGAAGGGAGAAGACAAATGGATTACCCCTCCTCTACCCACTTACATCCCAATGCAGTCTCCTGCTTCCCAAGGTGCTCTAAAGCATCTAGGTCATCCCATCTCCCATTCAGTTGAATCCAGACATTTCTGAAGCTTTCCTACATAAATCCCACTCTCTTAGAAGGGAGAAGTCTATGATTTGAGGGTCATACATTAATGCAACTTCACTACCACCTACCAGCTGTTTGGATCTTGACAGTTACAGGCACAGAGAACTTAGGAAAGGTCATTCTAATGTCCACTGTATAGTTGGAACCCTGATGCAGATACAGGCAGACCTCAGGCTCCTGACTGCTTGTGGTGAGGTTCAACAAGTCCTCATGGACAAACTCTTTCTGATTTTGTTGCTGTCCTTGAATGTGTATCTGTGGTAGGAGAAAAGGTGAGTTGACTTCATTCCACATCAAGCTACTTAGCTGAAGGAGATAAGCTATGAATGAATTGACAAATTACCTAATACTAGAGGATCATTTCTGTGTAGCTAACCCTTGGCTTTTAAACTAAAGATGACTCACAGTAAAAACTTTTACTATCATTCTATAACCCTGTAGCAGGTATAAAAAACAGGTTATTTTAACTTCCAGCTCTTATTTGGGGTTGTGAGACATATGATCTTAGGAATAAACATTAATGAAAATACCAAGATGCAATTAAACAAATCTCTTCTTTTAACTGAATATGTGCTTGATGAAAAGATATAGAAGAACAAATATAATGTCATTAGTCAGCTGTTTTTCAGATGTGTGTGACTCTTCATCGCCCCATTTGGGGTTTTCTTTAGCAGGGATACTGGAATAGGGGTTTTTTTTTGATACTGGAATAGTTTTGCCATTTCCTTCTCCAGCCTACTTTAGAGATGAGGAAACTGAGGCAGACAGGACTACGTGACTCACCCACAAGTTAGTAAGTGTCTGAGGCAGGATATAAACTCAGATCTTCCTGATGCCAAACTCTGGCCTCTATTCATTGTGCCATCTCACTACGTAGGTATGGTTTCTCTCCAGTAAAACAGAAACCTTGTGAATGGAGGGATTATTTTGATTTTGCATCAACAATGCCTAACATAGTAGGCATTTAACAAATGCATGTTAAATTGATACAGAAACTGGACCTATGAATGTGAGAACTCATTATCAACTTCTCTTCAAAACTTCTAGCCTCAGAGAGTTGGCTAGAAAATTGAGAGGTTAAAGTAGGTTAACACTCTACCTCTAGGATTAGACTAAATGAACTTAAATAGTGCTAGAATTGGACAGCAAATGTATTTAGAAATTCCCAAAGGCACAGGGTCTTAATCAATACATTGTTACACTCAATTAATCCTGTAATTAAATTTTGACTCTAATATGCCATCTTTCTAATATAAAGAAAAACCATGTTTCCCTTACCAGATAAACCATCTTCAAGTCCACTCTTCCTGAATTCACTCTCCACTTCACACATGTATTATTAAACACAGACACATTTGTAATCAAGGCCTTTTTTTCTAAATTAAAAAAAAATAATATTCAACAATCATCAATGTGGTCGAATGACCTACTTTAATTGCATCAATTGCATTCACTGTTAATGCTTTGATATAAGTCAACACAAACTAACCCAATAACCATTTGAATGCTTATACATGATCCATGAACACTGAGTTTGTCATAAGCATTGACCAGATGAGAAATTTTAGCCTGTGACTAATCTGGCAGCCCACTAGGGGCCACTGTTGTTCCAATTACCCTGAAGCTAAAAGGGAGTTTATGTTGGATCTCATGATGAACCAACAATCCCACAGACTATCTCATCCTTTTTTTCTACTCCTACTAATCAAGTAAAGAGGCGCCATGTTCTGAAGGCTAATTCCAAGGTCAGTGATAATTCTAAGAAAACAGAGATAGATGAAGTCCCATTACCACTCTCCACAAAGATCCAGTTTCCAAAGTCTAGATGGCTGAGCCTAGGAAAATCTGTTAAGGTAAACACTAAACTCTGCCATATTCCTCAATCTTGTAGGTTTGAGTAGTTTATTCCAGCTAAATGAGAAGTTCATTGATTTCTCTTGGATTTCATATTTGTTTTTAAATAGAAGCCCTTGTCAAACAACATTATACCTATGCTCAAGCTATTCCCTGGAACCATATCAAACCTCTGAAAACTATGTTAGCTTCCTGGTGGCCCAAGTTAAAGCAGTTAGATATGATTCATAATTTCTTTAAAATCAGTGAAAAGCATGAGTTTGTTATTGCTGGAATAAGACTTCATTCTATCAAAGCTTGACATTTTTTCCATCATGTAAGGAGTCTTATCTCTAAGTCAGAGATTCTTAACCTGGATTAATTTTTTGATTTCTCTATTTCAGTATGATTTCTTTTGTAGTCCTATGTATTTTATTTTATACATAAAAAAACATGTTTTTCAAAAGGGATCCATAGGGCTCTTTACCTGTTTGTTTAAGGTGTCTTACATGACATAAAAAAATAAGGTTAAAAACTTCCAATCTAAGATAAAGTTGAAGAAAAACCTACCACCACCACCACATTTCCCTGATCCCTCTTTTAGTATCTCAAGAAAATCTCTTTCCAAGGCTTATTCCCAAAGGATCTATTCTGAGATACCTCTAGGACTCCTGTAGATAAACTAAGCTATCTTCTGCTCAGTACCAGCTATACTACTAGTTGAATTTGAATTCATTAATCTTAGAGTAAAAGCCCACTAAGCAAAGGCCACTTTGAGCCCTATATCCAGAGTGTCTTCTAACAATTGATTATAGTACCAGTGTCACTGATTTTCTAAGCCACACAGCATTTTTTGAAACTATTTTCTCCATTCCCCAGTGAGAAAAGGATACTTTGTCTGGATTTCCTCTTTGCTTTTCTCATACTCCGCACATTGTATTTGATTTGTCAGTTTCCATTTCCTTTTCCATCCTGGGTTTCCCCAGAGTAAGCTCCCCAATGGAGTATTTTTACCTTTGTATACACTAGTGCCTAGCACAATTCTTTTTTGAATCAGACAGAGCACAAGATTTGAAGTCAGAAAGGTCTGAGTTCAAATAATGCCTTAGACACTAACTAATTGAATAACCCTGGGTATTGAACCCCTCTCTATTTGCCTCATTTGCAAAATGAATGCACTATAATTACTTCACTTACCTCACAGATTTGTTGTAAGGATCAAATGAGAAATTAGATATGTATGTATATGTCAAGTGATAGATAAATGTTAACTGTTATTCTTATAAATATTTATTGAATTGACTGTTCAATTATCTCTAAGGTCTCTTTCAAATTCTAACATGTGATGAATGGACTCTAGGGCTCACTGATCATTCACATGATTGTTACTTCATTTACCCATTCCAGAGAACAAAAACATTCCAACTCAAACCACTTCCTTTTTGACAGACCACTGAAAAAAAAGACCCCCAGTATGCTAATTTACACCAGAGGACATGAATCTTCTACTAGGAGACCCCTCTCCTGAGTAAAGTAGACAAGAAAGAAGAAAAACAAACATAAAAGATGTGCACTTGCACTCATACTCCCTCTCTCCTCCCTTCCTCTCTCCTCCTTTCCTCTCTCCTCGCTCTTGTGTGTCCCTCTCTTCTGTCTCTCTTTCTCTCTCCTTCCCTTTAGTTTTCTGCTAATGACTCCTGCTAAAGTACAAACACCACCTCCTCCCAGCTTGTGCTGCAAGCTCTGTGAAAGTGGGACCAGAATGCTCAGAAAGATTGGCATTGAGAATTTCAAATACCCTTTTTTTGGGCTCAATATCACTTGGGGGAAGAGTCAGAATTGTTTTGTCAGAAATCTCTCAGTGCCAACTGAAACATTCTTTCTTTCTTTCTTGTGACTATGTGACTACCAAGTGTAAACATAACCAGAAGGGAAGCTCAGAGTACCAACTTGGGGTAAGGCCAGGCCCTATTGAGTAGAAAATCTTGTTGGTGGGGCGGCTAGGTGGAGTCAGGAGTACCTGGGTTCAAATCCGGTCTCAGACACTTAATAATTACCTAGCTGTGTGGCCTTGGGCAAGCCACTTAACCCCATTTGCCTTGTTAAAGAAAAAAAAAAACTAAAAAAAAAAAAAAAGAAAATGTTGGCTCAGCTATGCATTGTTCTTTCCCTAATCTGGCCAATGGACATCCTTTCCCCCCATAAAGACCTTGTATTCATTTATTGACCTATGATCTACATACTCACTTCAAGTTTGTTACTAAGGGTCCTAAAATGACTCTATTCCCCCCCCCACCCGTGAAACCTCCCTATTAACTACTGCTTACTTGTAGGATAGATGAGGACTCATTTACCATAACCCCTGCACCTATTAATTAATTTCAAAGAAATTTGGTGACCTTTTCACCTAAATATCAGAATCTGATAGGTTTTTGATGTTACTAGATAGAGAATAATATAAATGACTTTTCTAAACAAGCATACTATACCTCATTTGTATAAATGAAGGCTTCCCTTCAAAGCAATCCCTGTGAAGACATTATACATTTATTCCAATGATGAATTCATTGGCAGCTTGGTGGCAAAGTGGATCTCTATCCTTGGACTGGGAATTGGGAAGACTTGAATTCAAATTGAAGCTCAGAAACTTACTATCTCTATGATATTGAACCCTAGTCATTTAGCCTCTGTTTGTCTCAGTTTCCTCATCTGTAAGATGTGGATAATAGTATCTCCCTTCCAGGGCTGTTGTGATGATCAAATGAATTAACTGTTGTAATGAGTAAATTTACTGGCTATATAGGTAAATGTTATATAAATGTTAGCTTTTGTTTTTTTGTTGTTTGGTATCCAAATTTGAGCTACTATCTGTGAAATGGGGATAATAACCACTTACAGTCCCTTCCCCCAAGGATTGTTGTGAAGAGTAAATGAGTTTATATTTGTAAAGCACTATTGGGTGCATAGTAGGCACTAATATAAAATGCTAGTTCTTTAATTCTTGTTTAGATTTATCTGCAGAGTCTATTTATCTGCAGAAGGGACATGAGGCTAACCTTCTCCCAGAGCCTTTCCCTACCAAAGATAAATGAAGCCTCTACTCTGACATTTACACTACAGATCCCACCAAGAAAAAGAGAAGATTCAAAGAAGTTTTCAACTGTAGACATCATGAAAGATCTTCAGTGAAGGTCTGTCTCTTTGTGGGAAAAGGGGAAGTAAAGTCCAAGAGGTGGGAAAGCAGGTAAGCCAGCAGGAGGCTTTAGCCACAGTGCAATCCAGGTCCAGACAGCTCAATAATAACAAAGATCCTGGTAACTAGATAGCAAGCCAGCAGAGAAGATCTCAACCCCAAACAAAGCTGAACCCTGAAAACACTGGGGTAAAAGACAGGATTGGGTCAGGAACTCTGTTAAGTCAGAACCTGGACATGAAGGAGGGAAAAAAACCTCTGCAAAGGCAAGGCTTGAATTGCATAGGCAACATCTTGGTCAACAATAAGCCAGAGATCAGATCCTAGTCCCAGCAAAATAAAAGCCTGGATCTATACTCCATATGCTCCAGGAGCAAAACCAAAACAGCAATGATGAGAAAAAAAGCTGAAAGAGCACTCACTATAAAAAAAAAACCCCAACTACTTTACAGACAAAGATGACAGCGATGCCATGTCTGAAGAAGAAAGAAGTGAAAAAATCACTCACAGGAGAAGTATCAAAACATTCTATAAAATGGTCTCAAATATAGAAGCTCATTGAAGAGCTTAAAAAATAATTTAAAAATTAAAGAAGAGGAGAAGAAGAAAAATGGAAAAAAGAAATGAAAGTCATGCAGGAAAATTGTGAAAAGTTGACCAAAGAAACCAACTCCATTAAAAATAACCACCTGTTCTGAAGAATTGTGTATTGAAAAAAATAAAATCCTAAAAATTAGAATGGAACAATTAGAAAGCAATGAATCTACAAGACTACATGATTCCCATTACTTATTAGAGAAATGCAAATTAAAGTTTCTCTGAGGTACCACCTCACACACCTCAGACTAGCCAATATGACCAGAAAGGATAATGATAATTGTTGGAAGGGTTGTGGGAAATCTTGGATACTATTACATTGTTGGTGGAGCTGTGAAGTCATCCAACATTTCTGGAGAGCAATCTGGAATTATACCCCAAGGGCAACAAAAATGTGCATACCCTTTGACCCAGCAATACCACTACTGGGTCTATGCCCTGAAGAGATGATGAAAAAGGGTAAAAATATCACTTGCACAAAAATATTCATAGCAGTCCTGTTTGTGGTGGCAAAGAATTGGAAACCAAGTAAATGTCCTTCAATTGGGAAATGGCTTAGCAAACTGTGTTATGTGTATGTCATGGAACACTACTGTTCTATTAGAAACCAGGAGGGAAGCCTGGAGGGATTTGCATGAACTGATGCTGAGTGAGATGAGCAGAACCAGAAAAACACTGTACACCCTAACAGCAACATGGGGGTGATGATCAACCTTGAAGGACTTGCTCATTCCATCAGTGCAACAATTGGGGACAATTTTGGGCTGTCTGCAATTCAGAGTGCCATCTGTATCCAGATAAAGAGAGGTGAAGTTTGAACAAAGTTCAAGTCCTATTCCCTTTAATTTAGAAAAAAAAAACCTGCTATCTTATTGTCTGATCTTGTTATCTCTTATTCTTTATGTTTCTTCTTTAAGGATATGATTTCACTCTCATCGTACTCAATTTGGATCAATGTACAACAAGGAAACAATGTAAAGACTGACAAATTGCTTTCCGTGGGGGTGGGGGGTGGGGAGAGGGAAGTGAGATTGGGGGAAAATTTGTAAAACTCAAAATAAAGAAAATCTTTAATTAAAATTTTTTTTAAAAAGACTACATGATTCCATCAAACAAAATAAAAAGGCTGAAAAAAATGAGGAAAACATAAAGTACCTTCTAGGGAGAAAAAATGAGCTGGAAAATAAATCTAGGAGAGAATCTACGAATCACTGGACTATTAGAAATCCTGGACCAACAAAAGAACCTGGAAAACAGCATGCAACAAAATTATAAAGAAAAAACTGCACCAGTCTACTAGAGCAAGATGACAATATAACCACTGAAAGAATCCACAGAACCCCTCCAGAAAAAGACCCCAGGATACAAACTCCAAGGGTTATAATAGCCAAATTCCAGAATCCTCATATAAAGGAGAGAATATTGCAAACAGCAAAAAGAAAACAATTCAAATATAAAGGGAACACAATCAGACTAACACAGGACCTATCAGCCTCAACAATGAAGAATCAGAAGAACTGGAATAGCATATTTTGAAGTGTTGAAGACCTGGGATTACAACCCAGAATGTACTACCCTGCAAAACTCAGGAAATATTGTCAGGGAAAAAAAGATGGATGTTCAATGAAATAGAAGACTTCCAGAATTTCTTGATACAAAGACCAGAACTGAACAGAGAATTCAATCTCCAAATACATGACTGAAGAGTTGCATAAAAAATGCTAAATGTAAAGGGGACTGAAAAAACAAAACTGTTTAAGTTGTATTTTAAGTTGTATTTAAACTTAAGGTGTATTTAAAACTGTATTTAAGTTGTAGTAAATTGTATACAACCCTAAAAGGGAAGATATAACACTTCTAATTCTCTAGAACTTTACTTCTCTAAGGATAATTAGGGGGTAGAAGATAATTAAAGAGAATTAACCTAAAGGATAATAAGGTCTTGTCTTTCAATTGAAGAGGTCCAAGATGACATCACTATATTTGAGACAAAAAATCCTGGAAAAAAAAAGCAGGGGTGTTAACTTTAAACTTGTGTCTTATTATACTTTGACTCACTTTAATCAGCACCTTGTATAATGAAGTCGTCATAAACTGGGAGGACCTGAGACAGTGTCTCTGTTACTTACAATCTTTTGTAAAGTTCTCAGGTGAGATCTCCAGAGCCTCCCAGTACTTAGAGATCCTCAAGATTCCTACAGTTAATTAGATCAGCATGGGGTGACTCACTTAACAAGGGGTTAAGTACCTCGGGTGGGGAGGGCAGGAAGTAAAGAATGAAAGAAAATAGGCCTGGGGGGGGGAGGGACGCAAATAGTTCAAGAAATGATATGACTTTGGATAATACTTTGGCTTGTGAGGAGGATTGTATGTACTTGAAAGATACTTGAAAAAGTGGGTAAGGTTAAAAATGATTATAATTATAATTTGATGCAATTTGAGTCAGTGCTGCTCATCAGGCAATCAAGTAAACAATCTGTGATGATATCTTGATAACAATTAGGAGTTTATCAAGCAATCAAATAATCAAACTCTGACTGATAATATCTGATTAATAATATTAGAACAGTGTTATTTACACCAAGGGAAGAGGCACAAAGATTTATAATTTTAGAGGGAAAGAAGGGGGAATGTGAATGTTGAGTAAATTCTATTCAATAGATTTAGCCCAATGGGGGAATAAAATACATTCAAACTCAGGGTAGTGATTCTAAACTCAGACAAAAATAAAAGCAAAAATCAATCTCGTTAAAAGGGATAAGGAAGGAAACTACATCTTCTTTAAAAGCACCATTGGAAATGAAGCTATATCATTACTAAATATGTATGCACCTAATGGTATAACATACAGATTCCTAGAGGAAAAGCTGAGTGAATTATAAGGAGAAATAGATAGAAAAACTTTTAAAATGGGAGAACTCAATCTCCCTCTCTCAGAACTTGATAAATCTAACAACAACAACAAAAAAACAAAAAGGAAGTTAAGAAGGTGAATGAAATCTTAGAAAACTTAGATATGATAGACCTCTAGAGAAAGCTTAATGGGGATAGAAAAGAATATACCTTTTTCTTGACAGTACATGTCACCTTCACCAAAACTGACCATGTACTAGGGCACAAAAACCTTAAAATCAAATGCAGAAAGGCGGGAAATAATACATACATACTTCTCAGGCCATGATGCAATTAAAAATTACATGTAATAAAGGGTGAGAGAAAGATAAACCAAGAACTAGCCAAATTAGATAACTCTATCTTAAATAATGGGTGGATCAAACAGTAAATAACAGAAATAATCAATAATTATATCCAAGAAAATGACAATAAGACATCATACCAAAATTTATGGGATGCAGCAAAGGCAGTTTTGAGGGGAAACTTTATATCTCTAAATGCCTATATGAATAAAGTAGAGAAAGAGGAGATTAACAAATTGGGAATGCAGCTGAAAAAGCTAGAAAAAGAACAAATTAAAATATCCCCAATTAAATACCAAATTAGAAATTCTGAAAATCAAGAGAGAGAGACAGTAATAAAATGGAAAGCAAGAAAACTATTACTCTTACAAATAAAACTGAGTTGGTTTTATGAAAAAGTCAATAATATAGGCAAAACTCTGGTTAATCTGATTTTAAAAAAGAAAAAAATAACCAAATAACTGGTATCAAAAATGAAAAGTGTGAACTAACCACCAATGAAGAGGAAATTGAAGAGATAATTCAGAGCTACTTTGCCAAACCATATGCCAACAAATTGTACAACTTGAGTGAAATGGATGAATATTTACAAAAATACAAACTGCCCAGATTAACAGAAGAGGAAATAAATTACATAACCTTATTTCAGAAAAAGAAATTGAAGAAACCATCAATAAACTCTAAGAAAAAGTCTCCAGGTCCAGATGTATTTTACAAGTGAATTCTACCAAATATTTAAGGAGCATTTAATTCCTATGCTACATAAATTATTTTAAAAAATAGGAGAGGAAGTTTTACCAAACTCTTTTTATGACACCAACATGGTATTGAGACCTAAACCAGGAAGAACCAAAAACAGACAAAGAAAATTTTAGACCAATCTCCCTAATGAATATTGATGCAATAAAATTTTAGCAATGAGACTACAGCAAATTATTACCAGGATAATATACCATGATCAGGTTGGATTTGAACCAGGCAGATATAATGGTTCAACATTAGGAAAACACTCAACTTAATTAAACATATCAATAGTAAAACCAACAGAAATCATATGATTATCTCAAAAGATGCTGAAAAAACCTTTGATAAAATACAACATCCATTCCTATTAAAAACACTAGAAAGATTAGGACTAAATGGAGTTTTCCTTAATAAATAGTATCTATCTAAAAACTATCAAATATTATGTATGATGGGAATAAACTCAGATCATTTCCAATAAAATCAGAGGTGAAACAAAGATGCCCATAATCACCATTACTATTCAATATAGTATTAGAAATGCTAGCTGTAGCAATAACAGAAAAAAAAAGAAATTGAAGGAATCAGAATTGGCATTGAGGAGGCAAAGCTTTTACTCTTTGCAGATGATATAATGGTATACTCAGAGAACCCAAGAAAACCATCTAAAAAATTCCTTGAAACAATAAACAAATTCAGCAAAGTAGCAGGACATAAAATAAACATATAAATCATCAGTATTTATATATATATATATATATATATATATGTATGTGTGTGTGTGTTTTTGTGTGTGTGTATGTGTGTATATATATATGTGTGTGTGTGTATGTGTGTGTATACGTGTGTATATATATATATGTGTGTGTGTATGTGTGTGTATACGTGTGTATATATATATATATGTGTGTGTGTATGTGTGTGTGTGTGTGTGTGTGTGTATGAACAACAAAGTCCAAGAATAAGAAAGAGAAAGAGAAATTTCATTTAAAATAACTATAAACAACATTAAATACTTGGGAATCTTCCTCCCAGGACAAACACAGAAATTATATGGACACAATTATAAAGCTCTCCTCACCCAATTAAAATTAGAAATAAATAATTGGAAAATGTCAAATGCTCATGGATAGGTCAGGCTAATATAATGACAATTCTACCCAAATTAAATTATTTATTTAGTGCCATACCAATCAAACTACCAAATAACTACTTTACCAAGCTAGAAAAAATAGTAACAAAATCATCTGCAGCAACAAAAGGGCAAGAATAGCAAGGGAACTAATAAAAAAAATAGAAAGTAAGATGGCTTAGTTCTACCAGATAATAAACCATACTATGTCATCAAAACTGTCCAGTACTGGTTAAGAAATAAAGTAATGAATCAGTGGATTAGGAGAAGTTCCAAAGATACTGCAGTAAATGACAACAGCAATCTACTACTTGACACACCCAAAGACATCAGCCTCTGCAATAAGAATGCATTATTTGACAAAAATTGTTGGGAAAACTGGAAAATAGTATGGCAAAAATTAAGCAAAGGTCCACATCTTATACCCTATACTGAAATAAGGTGAAAATGAGTACAGGATTTAGACATAAAAAGAGATACTATAGATAAATTAATAGACCAAGAAATACTCTATCAGATCTATGGAAAGGGGATAAATTTATGACCAAACAAGAATATTAGAGCACATTATGAACTGCAAAATGAATTTTTACTATATTAAATGACAAACTTTTTGCACTAATAAAATCTATATTATTTCTCTTTCATCTCATTCAACTCAGATCAATGTATACCATGGAAATAATGTAAAGACTAACAGACTGCCTTCTGTGGGGGGTGGGGGGGGACAGAAGTGAAATTGGGGAAAAGTTGTAAAATTCAAAATAAATAAGTTTTTTAAAAAAGGAAAAAATAAAATAAAATCAATGCTGCCAAAATTAGAAGAAAAGCAGAAAACTGGGAAACAATCTTCACACCCAGGAGTTTTGATAAAGGTCTCATTTCTAAAAAATATAGAGAAAATATAGAAATCATTCCTCAATTGATAAATGGTCAAAAGACATGAACAATTTTCAAATGAAGAAATTAAAGCTATATATATAATCATATGAAAAACTGCTCCAAATCACTACTGATTAGAGAAATGCAAATTAAAAAACAATGAGGTATCATCTCACACCTATTAGATTAGCCCAGATGAGAAAAAGAGAAGATGGTTAATGTTAGAGAGGTTATGGGATGATTGGGATATTGATGCATTGCTGGTGGAGTTGTGAACAGATCCAACCTTTATGGAGAGTAATATGGAACTATGCCCAAAGAGCAGTAAAACAGTTCATACTCTTTGACCCAGCAATTCCAATTCTAGGACCATATCCAGAAGAAACTGTAAAAAATGGGAAAAAGTCCTACATGTTCCAAAATATTCATAGCAGCTCTTTTTGTAGTGGCAAAGAATTGGAAATTGAGGAGATGCCCATCAATTGAGGAATGGCTAAACAAGTTATGGTACATGAATACTATGGAATATTATTATTCTATAAGAAACCATAAATAGTTGGACTCTAGAGAAGCATGGAATAACTTACAGGATCTAATGCTGAGCAAAGGGAGAAGAACCAAAAGAACAATTGTACACATTGTGAGATGAACAACCTTGATGCAAGCAACTCCTGTTGGCAGTCCAGAGAGTTAGGACAACTGTATTTGCCTGGTTATAGAATATATTATCCCCAACCAGAGGAAGAAACAAAACAAAACACACAGGGAAAAAAAAAAAACAACCCTTCCAAATCTGATGAACACTTCATAAAAATTATCTCTCGTGTATTGCTTTCCCTTAATCCTAATTCCTCATGCCAAAATTTACTAATTTGTAAATATGTTTTATAAAATACGTATGTAACCTGGTTATTCTCTGAAGGGAGTGGGTGGGAAGGGAAGGTGGAGGGAAATTTTGTAACTTGGAAATATGCATGTACAAATAGATGGAAATAAATAAATTTAGAATAAAAAAAAATGTATCTGCAGAGGCCCATACTTTCACCTAATTTCAGAGATAGAAAAATCTTTATCTTTTTCAGGATAGACATGAGTTTTGGAAATGATCTAAAATCATCCTGGAACAAGTCATATTTGTGCTCAAACTGAGAAATCCCATTTGAAGCAGGGGTATACTGGTAAATATTTAATAATTAGCTCCCCATGGGAAAGAATGTATACTTGACATACTTCTAAGTTTAGTTTGAATCATTAACATTTTCTTCATTATTTTCTTAAGACTGGACAATCAATAAAATAATACATTTATCCCTGATTTATAAGATTGGCTCATTTTGAAGATGTGAAAACTAACATTGAAAGTTTAATAATCAGCTCTTGTGAACCAATAGGGACTAGTTTCTTTGATTTTTAGGTCAAAAACAAAGTCTGAGCAAAAGAACTGGAAACAAAGTAAGTGTCTATCCACTGGAAACAACTAAATAAATTGAGATAAATGTAAAGAAATATTACTGTGCCTTAAGAAATTATGAATGTGTTGAATACAATGAACTTTGGAAATATCTACATGAATTGATACAGTGTAAACAGAACCAAGAAAAGAATGTGTATAATTTTTATTATGTTATAATTAAATTGATATTGTTTAAATAAAAAAACAAAAAGTAAATGGTGTAAAATTTCAAAGAACAAGTATATAAGAAGATATAAGAAGTCACTCCTACTCCACCCCTATGCAGAGAGAAATCCATGAGCATGTTAGTTAGTCTATGCCTATTTTCAGACTTTTTTTAATGTATTGATCAATCAGGCTAATTTTTTCATCTTTTTCTTGCTTTATCTTTAAAAATATTCTTTGTTATATGGGATGGAAGTCTTAAAAGGAAGAGAAAAAGACATTGACACTAGAGGAATTTATGTTTATAAACAACAACAAAAAATTTATTTTAAGAAGCAGAATCTGATTATTAAATAATAAGACTAATTTTCTTCCACAGCTCAAAATTTGGTCCTTAATCTTTTTTCTTTGGGACCCAAATTGGGGTAATTTCTTGGCAAAAATACCAGAGTAGTTTGCCATTTCCTACTTCAAGTCATTTGACAGATGAAGAAACTGAGACAAATAGGATTAAGTGACTTGCCCAGGGTCACACAGTAAGTATCTGAGGCCAGATTTGAAAGAAAAAAAGAGATTCTTCCTGACTCCAGGTCTAGCCTATGCTACCTAGCTGCCCAATCTGATTCTTAAGTCAATTCTGAAAAAAGCACTGGGGGGAAAAAAGTCTGAGTCACATCAATATCATTGAAATAAGATGTCACCTTTCAAGGCAACCATTTTGATGAATGATGTTCATTTCACTAGGAAAGTTATAGTATGCTTATTATAAAATCACTGATTTTATTACAAAATTAATCTTGTTATTTTATAGTCTGACAATTAAAATACAGGCTGTGCAAAGTTATCATATACATGGGAAATAAATCCAATGAATATATTTATGTAACTATCCATTTATATGGGAGGGGGAAAAAGAAGTTTAATAAAGATCCTAGAAATATTTTTCCTTTTATTTCTTTCTCCTTTTCTTTTCCTTCTTCCCTGCCTTCCTTTACTTCTTTCTTCTCTTTCCTTCCTTTTTTCTTTTCTTTTTCTTTCGTTCTTCCTTTCTTCCTACCTTCCATCCTTTCACAGCAAGGCATCTACAATCAGGGTTCAGGACAAATATTACTGTTGTAAGGGTATAAGGGGAGACTTTATAGTTAAATGATCCTTGTTCCTGCAAAGATGTCATCCTGAAGGGAGATGGATGGGGGTTATCATCAATCTTATAATTATTAACTAGGGTCGTAAACATCAGGAAACAAATTAGTCCAACTGAATAAAAGCCAGGCACAGTCTTATCAAAAGAGAATTGAGTCTCTTTGATCTGGACATACTGTATCCTGGCTCACCAAGCACGAAGCCTCCACCTGGATTTTCCCAGACAACTGATACTGTTACCCAATTTCCAGGTGTCTGGAGTTTCCAGTTCAAACTGGTTTTTAAACCCCCACTTCCATTCCCCTGATTTTTCTCCCCCCACCACCACAACAAAACAAAACAAGACAAAAATAAAAACCCTGTCATGTTAGCTCTTGACTGGAGTTTGAGCCCCAGACAAGGCAAGGATCTTCATTACTGAATCAATGAGAGAGGGTCTGAGTGACATCCATTAAGTAACTAGATACATCCAGGGTCAGTATAGATAAATAATTCAACCTAGTTTGGCACTAAAATATAAAATGTAAAGAGAAAGAGAGATGTGAGTGGAACTGGGGTCAAGAAAAGGGTAACAAGTGGAGGGAGGAGAATGAAGAGAAGAGAGAGAAAAAAGGGAAGAGAAAGAAGGAAAAGGTAAATAATAATAATAGCACTTGTGGATAACATGGAATGATTTTTTAAAATGAAATTTAGAGGGAGTACTTAGAATAATGAGAAGGAACAAAACAGAAAAAAGGAGGAAGGGAAGAGGATGAGTTTAAAGAGAGAGTGATGAGAAATAATCTGACCACAGGTCCAGAAACACATCTTGAGACAATCTGCAACACCCCAAGAGGAAGAAAGAATAAGTGCCAAAGTAGTGAGTGGAATAGTGGAAATAGCACTTAATTTGATGGCAAAAAACATGAAGATTTTGAGTCACAATTCTGATACGTACAATTATATAACTTCCAGACAGTCAATTAAATTCTGAGTTCCAGACTCCCCTTTTGTAAAATGGGTGTGATCGTAATTGTTATATGATCTATTAACAGTCTGATCATACTTGAAGTATAAATTACAAGTTTATAATACATATGATTTGCACATAAGCATGAGATCTTATTTATACTATGAACTACATTGGGGTTGTTTTGAGGAACGTACTTTGTAATTGTAAATCAAAAATCATTTTCTCAATAATGAATTTGGCTGAATTTCAATTTAACTGCAACTGCTGTCTACCTTCTTAAGGCTTTTCTCAAGAACCATCACCACAGCCTATGGAGAGGCCATTTACTCTTTCTTTCAGTGAAAGGTCTTACATTAATCCATGGAAATTGTTGCAGCCACATATTTTGTTCAAAGTAGCCAAATTGGTGAGGTGCTAATTATAATTAGCAGTTACATAACAAGCTTGTTCTTCAAAGTACTTTATAAGCATCAACTAATTAATATGCAACTACTGTCTCCCATATGGATTCCCTCATTTTATAGAAAAAATGACTGAGATCTGATTCCTAGTAAATTCTGAGAGCATTTACAGGGGTTCAAGCTCTGGAGTGGGAGTTAGGAAATGCCACCTCTAACCCTAATTTATGACATAATCCTGTTGTAGAAGAAATGAAGGAGGCTTCAACTATGTTCCTAACCTTTTGAATTCAGTGTCATAGAGGGTGGTTAACACATTCTCTCACAAATTAGGCCTTGTTACAGTAATCCCAAACAGAATTATAGGCTAGAGGGACAACTGATCTGACCCTATGAGGACATACATCCTTCTGCTAATAACTTTTCTCAATCTCTCCAACTAAGAATATTTGTCCTCTCTTTGCCCACCCCATATCCTTGACTAGGATTCATGAGGATGACCAAACATGGGATTTCAATTACTTCTCTATGGAATGACTCAGGTAGAACCTGTCTATTTCCTAAATGAGCTATTCTACATATATTGGAGAATATGACTTTAGGGATAAAATATTCTGCTTTGAGATTGAGTTTAAGACAACTATGGGACATCTAATCTGAGATATGCAATGGATAGTAATATATAAGTGAAGCTTAGAAGAGAGGCAAGAACTGGATATATATACATATGCATGTATGTATGTATATGTGTGTCAGTATGTTTCTTTCTGCGTGTGTGTATGTGGAGGAAAGAAGGGAGAGGGGAAAGAGAAAGAAGGGAGAGAAGGGTAAAAGAGGAGAGACAGAGAGAAAGAGAGAGACAGACAGACAGAGAGACAGAGACTAATTGAACTACCTGTGGGAACTAAGTGAGATAATATGGAAGGAAAAGAGAAGAAGGTTCAGGACAAAGCCTGTAGGAGTGAGAGTATGAGTAACATGGATGGACAGGAAAGAAGGCTAAAGAAGCCAGACAGGTAAAAGGAGAACTTTGAGAGAGCAGTGACTTGAGAGCCTAGAGGAGAAAGTATTTTGAAGGACAGGGTGATTAATAATGTCAAATGCTGCATGGAAGGCAACACTATCCATTAATACCTTCTGCTTTTATTCTTTGGGGAAGAAATATACCTCTCCAGAATCAACTAACCATGCTCGCTTCGGCAGCACATATACTAAAATTGGAACTATACAGAGAAGATTAGCATGGCCCCTGCGCAAGGATGACACTCAAATTCGTGAAGCAGAATCAACTAACCAGGGATTAGGGGTCAAATCCTAAACTAATTGCTTAGAAATCAATACCTGGCTTTGTCTCCAGTCCATTATACAATTCCACATTTCAAATCTATGGAATTCCTTCAATACACATGTATCACAAGATCATAATGTCTGAATTGGAAAAATTCTTAGAGATCATCTAAACCAACCCCCTCATTTTACAGATGATGAAACTGAGTCCTAAAGAAATTAAGGGTCACACATTTTATAAGATCAGAGCTAAGATTCAAACTGACTCTTTCCCACTGTATCATGTTGCCTCCTCATCTATAGAATAGCCACAGTGAACCTAATAAACTAAAAAATGTATTAATAATAATAGATTTGCAAAGTGTTTCACATTTGCTATCTCATTTATTCTCACCACAATTCTGTGAGGCAGCTGCTTTTATTATACTCATTTTACAGATGAAGAAACTCAAGATGAGAGAAGTTAAATAACTTGCCCAGGATCACACAACTGGTAAAGTATCTGAGGCAGAATTTGAACTCAGGTCTTCCTGATTCCAAGTCTAGAGTTCCATCCACTGTTCCACCTAGTTAAAATACACGTATGTGCATGTGAATGCATATACTATGGATACATGCATGTATTCATGTGTGTGAACATATATACTGTACAATCTAGCTATAGTTTGGATACATACTTGGGGAGGTTAAGAGAGAGGAAAGACTATCTGACTTTTCAAATAGGTATAATGTTGGAGCCCTTCCTTTACATACAAATGACAAGATTTCAGGTTGTGATACATTCTATACCTGTGCAATGAAAGGTGTTTATCCTCCATGTACCTTCTTCTGTGCAAAGTGAGGTAATATCTCCTCCAGTGCTCTCAAATCCATCTGTACAAGTATAGTAGACCCTACTTCCCAGTTTAGAACTGTAGTTCCCCATAAGGATGGCATGCTGTATCACTGGTGGGCTACCACACTCTATCTCTGCAATAGAAAATAACATACACATATTTGCATATTTAGATACAGACATAGACTTCTACATGAACACACATATATGTAAAAAGAGAGACTGAATAAAAGGGGGAAAAGGCCCTCATTCTTTTTTAAAAAATTATTTTTATTTCATTAAATGTTTTCTAATTATATGGAAAAAATTAACAGTCATTTGTAAAAAATTTAAGTTCCAAAATCTTTCCCTTTCCCTTCTCCCTTCCTTTAAAAGGCAATCAATTTTATATATACAAATGAAGTCATGCAAAACATTCCATATTAGCCATGTTGCAAATGAAAACACAAAAAAATTAGAGAAAAATATATACTTCAATCTATATTTAGAGTTCATCAGTTTTCTCTCTGGAATTTGTTAGCATTTTTTCCTCATGGTCCTTTGAAATTTTCTTAGATCAGAGTTTCACAGTTGGTTATCCTTACAGTATTGCTGTTACTGAGTACAATGTTTTGGTTCTGCTCACTTTACTTTGTATCACATATACATCTTCCCAGGTTTTCTGAAACCATCCTGCTCATTACTTCATGTAGCAAAATAGTATTTCATCAGAATCATACCACTGTTTGTTCAGCCATTTCCCAACAAAAGGAGCTACTATAAATATTTTGATTCAAATGAATCCATTCCCATTTTCTTTGATTTTTTTTTGGGGGGGGGATACAGAGTGATATTGCTAGGTCAAAGTATATGGATAGATTTATACCCCATAGTCCTAGTTCCAAACTGTTCTCTAGATTATTAGACCAGTTTACAACTCGATCAACAATACATTCTATGTCCCTTCCAGCACTTGTCATTTTCCTTTTTTGTCAAGTTAGTTAATTGACCGGTGTAAGGTAGTACCACAGACTTTGCATTTCTCTTGTCAGTAGTGAATTGGAGTATTTTTTTAATGTGACCCTTGAAGCTTTAGACACTATTCTCTCCAAGTTCTCCTCTTACCTGTCTGACTGCTCCCACTAACTATGGGTAAGACTTTTACCTAAATCTTTTTCTCTTTTCCTTCCATGATATCTCACTTAGCTCCCACAAAGGTTCATATCCTATGACAATTTACACAAGTGGGAAATGTTTCTTATTTTTTTAAAATTTGTCTCAGTTCCTCTCTATATATATTTGAGAAATCTCAATCTTTTCCCCCTAAAACTTTCTTTTCCTAATACAGTTGAGAATACTACCAAATTCTTGTCATAGTGGTTCCAACTTCAGGATCATTGATGACTCCTCAATCTCACTAACCCCATGCAGTGTATCCTTTGCCAAATCTTGTCATATCTAATGTCTAATCTAATTTCTCCCATACATTCCCTTTTCTCTACTCCCACAGACAACCTTGTATAGGCTCAGCATCTCTTGCCTTGACTATTATAAAGCTTCACATATATATATATATATATATATATATGTATATATATATATATATATAATGTACAAATATATGCATATGTAACATGTCTATATGTAAGTGTATGTATATATAATATACATTGGCAAATATGCCAATTTCTATTACTTATATATTTAAATATGTAACAGGATTTTGGCACATGCCCAGATTCCTTTTTCATATTATATAGATATAGACAGATGATAGGCAGATAGACAGATAGATAGAGATGGCATCTTCCCAGACCTTTGTATTAGATTTATGGAGAAAGACCTAGAAAAAGAGAATGACCCTGAAGTCATTATTATCTTCATAAAGTCAACTCTCAAGTCAAAATGTCTAGGTTGGACCCTTCTCCCTTCAGTTCAATATTTCTATTTGCCTATCAGATAATATGACTCAAAAGTTAAAATATTAGTGCTTTCTTTGGCAGCACATATACTAAAATTAAATTTGACATGTTAACTTTGAATTTAGCATCTTCTTCCCTGCTCTAAAAAACAAACACCTCTGTAATTCAATGTCAGCAAGCATTTATTAAAAGTTTATTATATTCCAGGCACTGTGCAAGGGGTACAAAAAAACCCCAAAACATCAGTATGTTATCAAATACTTTAATTTCTCATGAAGGAAACAACATATAAATAACAACTATATATCGTTGTTTAGTTATTCAGTGCCTGACTCTTTGTGATCCCATGGCCAATATTGTCCATGAAGTTTTCTTGGCAAATATACTGGAGTGGTTTATCATTTCCTTCTCTAATGGATTAAGGCAAACAGAAATTAAGTAACTTGTCACAGTGCTAGTAAGTGTCTAAGGTCACATTTGAATTCAGGTCTTCCTGGCTCTGGACACAGTGCTTTCTATCCCCTGAGTCTTTTAACTGCCTCTTAGATAACTATGTCTTTATATGATAGATAAAGAACAAGTGGGAAATGATCTCAAAGGGAAGGCTCTGGTAACATTTCTTTTCAATAAATTTTACATCACCTACATTACTCAAATGTATCTTTCCCATCTGTCCTTCCCAGAGAGACATCCTTATTACAAAGAATAAAAAAATAAAATCTCCCTAATCTTCTAAACTGAAAAACTGAAGCCTAGAAATCAATTTGACTTCTCTCCACAGCATCCAATCCTATTTGTTTCTTCAGAACATCGCTGGCCTAAATGCCTTAATTTATTTGATATGTGACCCTGAGCAAGTCATTTAACTTAACCTCTATCTACTTCAGTATGAAGTATGAATACTCCAGTATTGACTTGAAATATTATTGTAAGGATCAAATGAGCTAAAATTTATAAAATAATATTTTTAAAGCACTTAGCACAATGCTTCAACTCAGCAGGTACTCTAGAAATGCTTATTTTCTTCTACTCCCCTAATTTCTATTGGTACTATCACCTCTCTAATTCAGGACTAGATCAACAATGATCTCCCTGTTATTCATCTCTGACCTTTTTTGGGATTATGGGAGTTTAGCTTTAGAGATGGGAGACACTTCCAAGGTTACCTAAACCAACCCCTCCGCTTTTCTAACTGAGGAAACCAAGGCCCAGAGAGATTGCCTTGCCCAAGGATACCCAATCAGTAAAATCACTGAGAGGGGATTTGAACCTAGGATTTCTGACTCCAAATATGACACCCTTTTTTACTGAAATACCATTATGGAACTCAAAATATTTATTATTTCTTTATTACTTCCTTAGACTGAAATTCAAGGGCTTTCATTAACATTCTAATTTCAACCCACCTTTCCAGTCTATTTCCTATACCTCCTATCTTTCTTACCTTTCCTATCCCATTCCAATCAAACATATCTACTGTATCCCATAGTAGTATGATAAGCTTAGTAAATATTTATTATTTGGTTGATTGGAAATGTATCATTTTCCCTGATTCAACAAATACAGAAAATGAGGAAAGCAGCCAACAGTAAAATAAATAAACCATAAAGCTGTGAGCATTTAGTATCAAGGCAGGAACAAGCTCCATATATCAGGTGTCTCTGAAGGTACAACTAATATTCCATATATGCCAAAAAAAAATAAAAGCTGCAAACAGCCTTTATCAAGATTTACTCAGCATGGTTAGTTTGAGTTAAGGGAGCCTAGCAAATATCTTTCAACTTCCAAGTATATAAGAGATTCATGTGGGTTGGTCCTGGAGATTTGAGGATTTCTGAGGTAGTTCTAGGGAGAATATAAGGTGAACCTATAAAATTCCAAACCAATTTTTATAAAAATCCTACAGGGTTGGTATCCATTAAAAACCTCCCATATGATGGTCTTTCTACCCATTTTTACCACTTCTCTCTAAGTTTCTCCATATCAGAAGCTAGTCCAGATTGAAAAGTGAAGCTTCTAATACAGCTGAAGTGTCTCAAGACTAACAGAGTCCTAATCCCATGACAGCTCTGTGACTATCCAAGGACTTGAAATTAAAGTGGGGAATTCCTCCCAGTTTGGCTCAGCCATGATAGACTCTTCAAAATGCAGGAATTATCCCCCAGCCAATGCTATCATTCTTCTATCTGAATGTTTCAATCTGATTGCTGGATATGTTGTCAAAGCCATTACTGGGAGGGATTTGGGTTGTACCAGAAAGCTCCCCAAATTGTGATTATGTGTGTGAACCAAAAGCAACTTGCTACTATTATTATTACTGATAGTCAAACCATCCCCCAAACCATTCAACCAAGAGATATGATATGAATTTGACTTATAAAGAGAATGTCATGTCATCTGGCAGCTAGGTGGCATAGTGGATTGAAAGCATTACCTTAGAATCTGACAGTTCAAATCCTGTCTGAGACATCTGCTGGTGGTATGACCTAGGCATTCATTTTTTTTGTTTTAGGTTTTTGCAAGGCAAACAGGGTTAAGTAGCTTGCCCAAGGCCACACAGCTAGGTAATTATTAAGTGTCTGAGACCAAATTTGAACCCAGGTACTCATGACTCCAGGGCCAGTGCTTTATCCACTACGCCACCTAGCTGCCCCAACCTAGACAATCATTTAACTTCTCTCAGCTACAATTTCTTCATTTATAAAGTGGGGATAATAATAATAATAATAATAATAATAATAATAATAATAATAATAATAATACCTGCCTTATGTGCTTATTAGGAAGATTAAATAAGATAATATAACCTTATAGTACTACATCATACTATCATTTTAAAAACACACCAATGCAGTGAAATAATAAGCTTCCCAAAAGAAGAAATGCCAATTGCCATCATATACTTCTAGTCGCATTGATAAATGCAGAGATATTGGTTAACTACATTTTAAAGAGTCAAAGCCTACAAGTTCATACTGCATCATGTATATAATCTGATAATTATAAACCTAGCTCAGAATTCTTTTTTTTTTTTTTTGGTTTTTGCAAGGCAAATGGGGTTAAGTGGCTTGCCCAAGGTCACATAGCTAGGTAATTATTAAGTATCTGAGACCAGATTTGAACCCAGGTACTCCTGACTCCAGGGCCGGTGCTTTATCCACTGTGCCACCTAGCCACCCCTCAGAATTCTTATTAGCTATCTGAGCTATTTTCATGTAAACATCTTCTCCAAAAAAAAATTTCCAAAAAACAAAAGCAAAGACAAAAACCATGACCACTGAAGATGCAATCATAAAATACATTCTTAGCTCACACATTGCTTTAAATGCTAATTATCATCTTTGCCAACAGAGATGATAAAAGCAGGCTGGCTCTGACAAATAAGAAAACATTATCAGAGATTGCCTACCTTAGAAGCTCTGGATTAGACCAATAGATACCAAGATGTTAAACTATTGATGATATTCTTCTCAATTTAATCTGAACATTATATAGATTAATAAATTTTTAAAATGTTAAAAAGAAAAGAAGTTGTTACTAAGATTATGCTTCAATCTGGTCAGTAAGGTAAGAATTTTCAGTTACTTTATTAGTTTGTTAATTCATTCACCCATTCTTCATTCAAATTTATCCATCAATTAGTTCTAAAACAGATTAATAATAGAAATGTCACTGTGCTATAAGAAAATAGCATATTGTATATTTTTTTATCTCCTTCAGGGCCTATAAGACTGCTTTGTCAACCAGTCAACAAATATTTATTAAGAGTCAACTGTATATGCCAAGGCAGGGATAGCTAGATGGTGCAGTGGAAAGAGTCCTAAGCCTGAAATCTGGAAAATCTGAGTTCAAATTCAAATTCAGACTCTTATTACATATGTAACTCTGAGCAAGTCACTTAACCCTTATTCACCTTTATTCCTCATCTGGAAGAAGGAAATGGCAAACACTCCAGTATCTTTGCCAAGAAAACCCCATAGATAAAATCAAGGGGTCATATAGAGTTGGATATAATAGAATGATTGAACAACATTTGAAAGCAGTGTTGCATTCTAGGAATATAAAGAAATTTAAAGCAGTACCTCCTCCCAAGGACTTCACAGTCTAATGGAAAAGAAATCACACAATTATATACAAATAAAAATTGAGAAATCATCAATAGAAGGAAGGCTCTACCATTAAGGAGAATCTGAAATGGTTTTTTATAAAAGGTGAGATTGGTAATTATTTTTCTGGCCTAATAATAAGTCATTCAATAAATGTATACTGAATGAATAGGATACAGGCCTATTATTTCATTAGTTTAGGAATTCCCAGGTGACAAACGTCTTACTACTAATAGAAGTAGCTAACTTCTCTGCAAATTATAGTCTTAGAGCATTGCCTAGACTAAAGCAATGAGGGATTAAGGGTTACAATGGCAGTATAAATCAGAGGCAGTTCTTGACCTCAGATCCTCCTACCTTCAAGATGTCATCTACTATCTTATGCTGGCACTTTAAATGAATGAAGAATGAATGAAATTACAAAATGAAATAGAACCATTATAAGTGACTGACAAGTCCTGGTTGATAAAACTAATCAAGCAGATATGTATGTATTAATGCATATGTATGCACATGTATTTGTATGACTGATAACATCTATCTATATATATTCATATATATGTACATAAATACACATTCTACTTTGTAACTCTGCACACACAAAAAAATATACCAAGACCTGTATAGACAAAAACAGATCATATAGTTCCAGCAAAAGAGCAAAAAAATATATGGAAACTCAAAATAAAATAAACAAAGGCTATAGAAAAAACAGTTATCTTTATCAATACAGCTTCATATCATCCAACTGGATCTTTTCTAAAACTGGTACTTTTTTATCCTTTGACAATTGAAAGGCAGGTACAATGTAGGCTTGAGTAGGATGTAACCCATTAGCAATGAAGAACTGGGCAAGAGAAGTGAGATAAAAATTGTTACCAAAGAAATCTATAATGGAGAAAGTGGGCAGGCTGTGTAACAGGATGGTATTCACACAATGCCAAGATAATTAGACGGAGGGCCTTAAAACACTGCCTAGATTCCCTATGAAGGACTTAGAGGAGGACATAAACCAAAGTTTTCCAGGTTGAGAGAGTACAGATGGGCCACAATTTGTATTTTTGAAGAAATTACTCACATTAATGAAATCACATTTCAAATGAAGTTATCAATATAGAAGATAAATCATCAGGGGCTAATTTTTAAAATAAGCTAACACCAAATGCTTACTGAATCTAGAGCGTTCATCACACAAATCAATATATTTATATTGTCTTTCATTACTATCAATGGTTACTTTCCAATTAAAATGCAAGTTGTGTTCCTTATTTCATTTGCTAGCCCTGTAGCCACTAGTATAATGCTGAGTGTAGTAGTGGTTTGTTGTTAATGCTGTTTAGTTGCTTTCAATCACCTCCCACTCTTCATGACCCCATTAGGAGTTTTCTTGGCAGAGACAGTTCATTTTACAGATGAGGAAAGTGAGGCAAACAGGGTAAAGTCACTTGCCCAGAGTCACACAACTTGTGTCTGAGGCCACATTTGAAGTCAGGAATCTGTCTTCCCAAACCCAGTGCTCTACCCAATGAGCATTAGTTACATAGTAGCACTGGTACTTAATCAATATTCTTTTGTTTGATTTCCAAGAGTTTCATGGATTTAGCACTCTGGAGACCCAGCTTCAGATCTCTAACCTGCTTTTTCATTGCAGTGTGACCTTTGACAAGCTTCTTTGCCTCTCTGGGTATTAGCTTCTTCATCTATAAAGAAGGAGACTATACTAAATGATACATTGGATCTTTTGTATGCAGTAGTTATTACCATTGTTATTATTTCAATCTCATCTTTTTCAAAGGAGTTCAGATAAAAATTTCTCTGGAATAAACTGCTATCAAATTATTGTTCTTTTATATCAATGCTCTGAGATACATAGCACAGGTAAATAAAATAACTCCTTTTTTTTTAAAAAATGGAGTCAAAGTATGAGAAATCTAATCTAAGTTCACCTTTTGTAGGCTTGATAAAAATATCTTTTTCAGTAGCAGGTAGAATGGTGAGGAGTTGATAGGCACCTCACATAGTTCCCTCTTGGATTTGAATTCTCCTACCAAGTCTGTGTATTATGAAAGGTTTCCATTTCATAGTTTGGAGATTATCAGTATTTGATAAGGGAATATCTTTTTAAAACATTATTCTTCAGCATTTATGGATCATTATCATGTCTGAGTTCCATCAGTGATAATGCCTCAGTTCTATTTGTTGAATTCTCAAGGGTATTTTGAGGTCTATATTTCTATATGTATGAGAATTTGCCATCTATTATTTATGAAAAATATAAGCTTCTGTTGTATAATTTCAGTCACCAGGTCATTGCTAGATATTTGGTAGGAGATAAATTTATCCAAAATATAGTGCTGTGCTATGTAAGTTCTATTATTTCCTCCCATATCCCCTTTGATTAATGTTTGATCTCTTTAAGGCTAAACTTACCCTAATTTCCATGGCAATGACTTGATCAATGCAGGAATTTATTTTGTTGACTACACATGTTTTATAGAGAGTTTGCAAATATGGACAGCATACAAAAAAAGCAGTCATCACCTTTGTGACAAAGGTCCAAATAGTCAAAACTATGGTTTTACCAGTTGCAATATATGTTCTACAAGGAAAGTTGAGCACTGCTTTCAACATATTCAAATTGAGGTGCTGGTGAAGACTTTTGAAAGTCCCTTCAATAGGAAAGAGATCAAATGTGACAATATTTAGATAAATTAATTCAGGCTTTTCTCTGGAAGGACAAATACTGAATCTGAAACTTGAATATTTTGACCACAAAATAAAGAAGAGAGGACTCTTAGAAAAAGACTCTGATGTTGGGAAAGATGGAAGGCAAAAGGAAAAATTAAAAGGAATAGATAGTGTCATGAAAACAAAGAACATGAACTTGGACAGACTTTGAGAGATAATGCATCCTATAACAAGTATCTTGCTTTCTCAATGAGGGGGAGTAAGGTGGGAGGAAGAGAGAGAATTCAGAAAGTTGAAACTTGGTCTTGCATGTTACCAGGTGAAGAAATAAAGAGAGATAATGGAGGATTGAAGGGCCTGGAGCATCATGGTCCATGGGGTTAAGAAAAGCCACATATGACTAAACAACTGAACAACAACAAAAATACAGGGTTTGTTTTTCTTTCTCAGTTGGTTGGGAGGAGGTAGGAAGGAAGAAAGGGGGATTTTCTGTTGATTGAGAAAAGTTTAACTTAGAAAAAAAAGATCATTGTTCTCATCTTGCTCATTTTGAGTCCAAATAGAAACAGTCCTAGTCCAAATAATTAACCTGCTACTATCCTTTTATATTTAATTTTCTGCCATCTATTGCATGTGGATAACTGAAATAATTAATTTTTGTAACTGAATAAATATATTGAGATGCAAGCTTATCTTCCATAGGCTAACTGAAAACACATAATAATTTATTGTTACTCTTACACTTCTGAGGATTCAACCTGATTTGTTGGGGGGAGGGAAGGGGAAAGTTATTACATAGCCTCTAGACATAGCCTCTAGTGGTTTTGAAAAACAAAATCATAGAATTTCCTGAAAATGGAAGATGAGCAAATGTTATTCTTATTTTTGAAGAAGGAAAAAAAAGTCCCTGGAAATTATAAGCAGGATAGCTTATTATTATTATAAAATGGGAGTTTTTGCTTTATTTTGGTATTCTATTGTTTATTTTTTTTGTTTTGGGGAATTTTTTTGGTGCTGATATATGAATTCAGCCATTATGAGAATTCCTAGAGTAGGAACTTCCTTCAGCAGTGAAGCTAGGCAATTCATTTGTAATTTATGTCTTAGAGAGTTACCTCAGGGAGTTAAGAGGTTTAAACAACTTGTCCATAGTTACAAAACTGGATTGAATCCAAATATGACTTCCTGACTCCACAACTAGTCCTGAAGTCACTATGTTATGCTGAGTCTCATCACCCTCATAATTATTTGTTCCTAATTTTATTTGAGAGAAAGAAGTTGAAAGTTTTTTATTTTATAGCTTCTTCCATCTGAAATGAATTTTTGGGGTTTGGCCATATGTAGACAAGCCTTTATTTTAGAATCACTTTTGCATTTATTTATATCTAACATGAAAGCTGTATTTTTTTCCCTCACCCACTATCTCAATAGTTGGCAAGAAGAATAAAGGAGATTTTATTGCAATTATCATGAGAAAATGGGGGAAAGTGGTAATTTGCCAGAAAGCACATCCTCCAGAGTAATTTATTAAACCACAGCATCAGTGCTAATGAGGTTATTAATACAAAAAAGTCCACTTCCCCTTAAGGCAACAGAAAGAGAAATTACTTTCTGACTTTTTTGCAAATTATTCTCATCTTGCATGAATTTTGCTCAATTTAATAACTGTTGATTAACTGTATGTTTCCTTTAGATCATATTACTAGGAAAGGCTCAATTAGAAGAGGAAGAAAAAATTTCCATTTCATACAGGAACATTCATTGTTAACAAATATATAATGGAAACAGTCCAGATCACAGTATTTCAGACACCAAGATGGGGGTGATAGAGTGGGGGGGTGGGGCTGAGAACAAGTAGAATGAAAAAATTGGCAAATCTCTTACAATTCTATTTGTGGCAGATTTTCTATTCTGTATGTTGAAAAGTTTGTTTAGGTGGCTTACACTGTTAAGGAAAAATGAGCAAAATAATTTTCTATAATAATAAAAAGATATGCTAAACTAAGTGAAAATAAAAATATTTAATCATGCAAACATAATATAGTCTAGAAAGTACTGTATTGGGAGGAGAAGATAAGGGAGCTACTTCTAGATTCACTACTAGCTGTAATGGTTCTTTGGACTGGTTTTCCCACACAATTTCTCATCTATAAAACAAAAGGATTTGTATCATCCCTCAGTTACTTGAAATAAAAGAAAAATTTTCTGTCTTTTCTCTTTTAAATCTTATTTTCTCTCTTCCACTACCCTTTCAAGTCACTTTCAGAAATCATCCCATTTACTCAGAGCACTGATCCCTTTTTTCTTTAAAGAAAAAGATTTTCATTGTGATGATTTATTATATATTTGTAATATTATATTAACCTTTTAATTTAACCCTGAAAAGAATTACTTACACAAAGAAGAGGTTTTGTCTCAACAATAAATAATGCCATTATAATAAAACTATGTATACAGATCTTTGTCTTAATGCTCCTAAGAGGTAGGTCATGAAAGCACTAAATAAGAAATATGCCAACTATGAAAAACACAGAGACAACATTTTTATGAGAGTCAGGATTCAACAGTTATTTCAGAATAAGCCTAATAAGAGCAAGACATAAATGATGCTCCCTTACAAGATATCCCAGTAATAAAAATATCAGGATTGCATAAAGAAATAGTGGAAATACATACCCTTAAAAAGAATGGAAAGCAAGAAATCTTGAAAATATTTAAATATACTTGGAATTTCAAGAGATTGCGATGCCTCTAGAATTATGTCCACATGTGATTTTCCCTCCTTTTTCAGTTTCATTTACTTGTTATTAGTTATTGGTACACCATTCATGCTTTGTTGCTGTCATATGAAAATAAATATAATAGATGTATCACATTTGCTGTGATTGATCTAAACCCTTATAGCATGAACTATTTCCTAATACCACTAGAACTTGTACAAATCTTACTATTCAATAGTACAAGAGAACAATAACTAGTTCATTTTTCTCTCCTTCCTTTAAAAGCATTTTTGGCAATTTTTAGCATTTATTATAAGCCTCAGCTCTTCTCTTCTTCACTAAATTGTTCATTTCATTCTATGCATCCTTAATTACTTGTCTTTATTATCTTCTGTATGTATGTGTGTTTGTGTCCTATTTGCTTCAATTTATTCAACTTTAATAAGAGCTAGAGAAGGAAATGGCAAACCACTACATTATCTTTGCCAAGAAAACTTCAAATGGGTTCAAAAAAGGATTGAACACAACTGAAAAGAATAAAATATATCTTAAAAATACACTTGTTGATGCATTCTCTATGGTGATACATCAGTTCATTTAGTTCACATCAGTGTAGTATGCCTAGGATGGACCACCATAAAGACCTCACACAGGGAGCAGGCCACCCACTTTCTCTGGACTTCCTAACTTTCATCTATTTGCCCTAATATATGCAGTTCCAGTTTCCCCAGAGGTCTATCACCATGCACGCTACACTCAAATTCTCTCAGGATCCTAGAGATAATATTATTGTGAGAGAATATGCTTCCTCTATTCACAATAATGATTCTTGAGCCCCCACCAATGAGATTCTAAATTACATAAAATCAATCACTCACAGTGATGACACCAGGGCTTTATGAAATTGGTCCATTCTGGAGCATTCATAACACTAAAAGCCGCTTCTTCTAGTCAGGGTCTACAAACTTTGTCCAATCCAAATCCAAATCCAAATCCAATCAGCTCATTGGTGGCACAAAAGAGGCCATGAGTTGGATTTGACACTTCTGGCTATAGTTTACTGACATCTGTTTTGGTCCTTAATACTTTCTTGCTTGTAATTATTTTTCCTTTCCATTCTTGAATAGTTGAAGCAGAGAGAAAGCAAAGGAAAAAAACATTAGGTTAAATCCATCTGGTTGGTGCTCTCTGTTGTAATCTGTGAACAAAATCCTACCTCCAAGGTACACTGACAGTACCAATGGTCTCTCCTTTTTTTTCCATAGGCCCTTCATATAGGACCTTGGGACAAGTAGTGTCTTTCCCTGTACTGCTGCTAGAGATCAAGTCTGAGAAAGTGGAAAAGTAAGGAAGCCCTCAAAGTTTTAGTAAAAGGTCCTTCACCAGATATAAATAATAACCGACTTCTTCTACTTAAGCTTTTAGTTAATTGTCTTTTATCTAATTAATTCCCCCCCACACTGAAAAGGAAAAAGAAAAATCCTTGTAACAAATATGCGTAACAAAGCAAAGCAAATTCCCATAATGACTAGGTCCACATATATCTCTCATTCTGCATATTGAGCCCACCATCTCTCTGTCATGAGGTAGACAATTTTCTTTACTATCAGTTTTCTGGAAACTTGGTTGATCAATATTGATCAGAGTTCCTAGGCCTTTCAAAATTATTCATTTTTTCAAGGTTACTGAACCTTATCATGTTCTCACTTCACTCTTAATCCATACAAGTCTTCCTAAATTCTCTGAAACCATCCATTTTTTCATTGATATTTCATTTTTACAAATACATGTGATAAAAGTTTTTCTACATTCATCCATATGCATATGTATACTTTTAAGTTGCAAAATTTTCTTCCGCCCTCCCTTCCCACCCCACCCTGCCCCTCCCCTCAGCAATGAACAGTCAAGCTTAACACTGTAACATTTATAGAGTAGTCATTTTCAGTGTGAGGAATTAGGATTAAGGGAAAGAGATATATAAGAGATATTTTTATAAAGTATTCATTAGATTTTTGTATTTTTAAATTTTTTTGGTTTTGTTTTGTTTTTCTTCTTCTGGAGGGGGTTAGCATTGTCCATAGCCAGTCTAATATGGTTGTCCTAGTTCTCTGAATGGCTAAGAGGAGCTACTTCCATCAAGGTTGACCATCTCACAATATCTTTGTTAATGTGTACATTTTTCTCTTGGTTCTGCTCTTTTTGCTCAACATCAGGTCTTTTAATTCTCACCATGCTTCTCTAGATTCTGACCATTTATGGTTTCTTATTGAATAAAAATATTCCATAGTATTCGTGTAGCATAACTTGTTCAGTCATTTCCCTTTGCCACTACAAAAAAGAGCTGCTATGAATATTTTGGGACGTGTAGGACATTTCCCATTTTTTTACGATTTCCTCTAGATATAAGCCTAGAATTGAAATTGCTGAATCAAAGGGAACAAACAGTTTCATTTCTCTTTGGGCATAGCTTCATATTGCTCTCCAAAATGGTTGAATCATTTCACAACTCCACTAGCAATGCATTAAAGTCCCAATCCTTCCACAACCTCTCCAACATCTATTTTTTTCTCTTTTTCTCATCTTAGCCAATCTGATAAGTGTGAGATGATACCTTAGAGTCATTATAATTTTGCAATTTTCTAATCAATAATGATTTGGAGCATTTTTTATATGATTGTATATAGATTTAATTTCTTCATTTGAAAACTGTCTATTCATATCTTTTGACCATTTATCAATTGGGGAATGACTTGTAACCTTATAAATTTAATGCAATTTCTTTATATATTTTAAAAATGAGACCTTTATCAGAACTCCTATTTGTGAAGATTGTTTCCCAACTTTCTGTTTTCCTTTTGATTTTGGCAGCATTGATTTTATTAGTGCAAAAACTTTAATTTAATATAGTCAAAATCATTCATTTTGTAGTTTATAATGTGCTCTAGTTCTTGTTTGGTCATAAATTTTCCCCCTTTCCATAGATCTGATAGATGAGAAATTCTTGATCTATTAATTTATCTATGGTGTAACCCTTCATATATAAATCCTGTACCCATTTTAACCTAAAAACTGATGGAACCACCACTCCATCACTCTATTTCTTAACCAGTTTTGATGACTGCTATTTTATAGTATAGTTTTAGATCTGGGCAAGCTCAGCCACCTTCCTTTACATTATTTTTTTTTCAGTCAGTTCCCTTGCTCCAAATGAATTTTCTTTTTTTTTAAACTTTTTTTACTGAAATTTTATTTTATTTTTCCAATACATACAATGATAGTTTTCCAACATTCGTTCATTTGCAAATGAGTTTCCCATTTTTCTATCACCTTCCCTTCCCCTGGCACTGAACAATCTTATATAGGTTACACATGTACAATTAGATTTAACATTTTTTTCACATCAATCATGTTATAAAAGTGAAATTAGAAGGAAAAAACCCTTGAGGAAAAAAAATGAAATTTTAGATAACAAATTCCATAGTAGGTCTCTCAGAATTGTCCCTTGATCACTGAACCACTGAGAAAAGCCGCATTCAGCAGAACCGATCCATCTCACAATGTTGCTGTTAATGTGTACAAATTTTCCTAGTTCAGAATCAGTTCATGCAAGTCCCTTCAGGCTTTTCTAAAGTTAGGGTGCTTATGATTTCTTATGGAATAGTACTCCATAACATTCATACACCCTAGCCTGTTCAACCATTCGCCAATTTCCAATTCTTTGCCACTAAACAAAAGAGCTGCCATAAATATTTTTGTATTTTTGTGATCTCTCTGGAATATAAATCAAGCAGTGGCATCGCTGGATCAAAGGGCATGCTCAATTCCATTGCCCCCTGGGCACAGTTCCAAACTGCTCTCCAGAAAGGCTGGGTCAGGTCACAACTCTACCAACAGCACACTAGTGTCCCAGTTCTCCCACATCCCCTTCTGTCATCTGAACCAATATGACAGGTGTGAGGTGGCACCTCAGGGCTGTATCAACTTGCATCTCTCCAACCAATACCGACTTGGAGCACCCCTTCATATGACAATAGCATTAATTTCTTTATCCAAAAACTGCCCGTTCACATCCCTTGATCACCCATCAATTGGAGAATGACCTGTATTCCAACAAACCTGACTCAGTTCGCTACACATTCCAGAACTGAGTCCCCCATCACAAACACCAGCCGTGAAAATTGTTTCCCAGCCCCCTTCCTTCTAACCTCAGTTGCATTGGTTGTTTGTGCAAACCCTTTAAATTTAACATAGTCACAATCATATATTTTGCAGAAAGTTGAGAAACAATCCTCACAACCAGGAGTTCTGATAAAGGTCTCACCTCCAAAACATATAGAGAACTGCATCAAATTTACAAGGTTCAAGTCATTCCCCAATTGATAAACAACCAAAGGACATGAACAGACAGCCTTCAAATGAGGACATCAAAGTTAAATATAATAATATGAAAAAAGTGCTCCAAATCGTCACTGATCAGAGAAATGCAAACCAAAACAACAATGAGGTAACACCTCATTGGTAAAGATGAGAAAAAAAGGAAAATGGTCAAAGTTAGAGAGGTTGTGGGAGGACTGGGACACCAATGTATTGCTGTGATATAGCTGTGAACAGATCCAACCACCCTAGAGAGCAATATGAAACCACGCACAAAGAGCAACAAAATCGTTCATCCCATCGACCCAGCAATTCCAATTCTAGGCCCATATTCAGAAGAAATCATTAAAAATAGGAAAAGTTCCACATGTTCCAAAATATTCATAGCAGCTGCCCCTGTAGTGGCAAAGAACTGGAAATTAAGGGCATGCACATCAGTTGGGGAAATGGTTAAACAAGTCATGGTAGAAGAATACCATGGAATACCATTGTTCTGCAAGAAACCATAAATGGTTGGATTCTAGAGAAGCATGCAATGAGCTACAGGATCTAATGCTGAACTAAAGAAGTAGAACCAAAACAATGTACATATGAACATTGTGAGATGATCAACCCTGATAGAAGCAGCTCCTCCCGGCAGTTCAGAGCTAGGACAACCATTAGACCAGCTATGGAAAATGTTATCCCAATCCAGAGGAAGAAAGACAAAGCAAACAAAACAAAAAACTAACCCTTCAGAATATGAACACTTTATAATTATCCTTGGTGGAGACGAAAGATACAAAATAAGAATTGAATCATACTCTTGCTAGTTTGCCATTTACCTCATTCCATCCACCTCAGTTTGGGGTACTTCCCATCTTTGATTCTCCTTTTGCTCAATATAGCTTTAAAAAATTGGAATAAGCCTTTTTAAACTTGTCTTTTATATTTCAGGCCAGTCAGCACTCATTCTGTGTTTTATTGCTCCTGATCCTATTATTCTAGCACTGTCATTTTTGTATTCATTTTGTTTTCACTTCCATATCTTAGACACAGTTTTTTTTTTAAATCTAAGAGTACAGGGCAACTAGGTAGCACAGTGGATAGAGCACCAGCCCTGGAGTCAGGTGGACCCGAGCTCAAATGCGGTCTGGGACACTCAATAACTACCCAGCTGTGTGACCCCGGGCAAGCCACCCAACCCCATTGTCCTGCAAAAACTAAAAAAAAAAAATCACTTACACAAGCATCCTCAGACAACTCTCTTTTTCTTCTCACTGTGACTGTTTCTCATTTGTGCTTCTGAGATGTCACTCTTGGGAGCTTTCTAGTCCGTTTTCCCCACCCCACCCCACCCCACCCCCACCGGACTCTGACTTTGCTAAAGAAATTTTTAGATCATGGGACCCTATTTTCTTTGAATTCCATGCAAACAAAATCTTGAACCTGTTAAATTTAACCCTCTTTTATCACATAGTCTAACATGGAACAATCAAGCCCCTTAACTGCCCCACTCTCATGCCTTCAATCTCCTCTTCACTATTAACTTATTCTCATTTGCCTCCAGATACATTTTGAAACCCCACTATTATAAAACCCTTTTGTGACCCATTAACTATGTTTCCATTTTTGTCTCTTTTCTTTGATTTCTAAACTTTAGGGAAAAAGTCATATATGACAAATAACCTTCACTGATCTTAAAGGCACGAACTCACTTTATTTAACACTTCTATTTTTTCCCAGTACCCAGGCATAGGGCTCAGTACATAAGAATACCTAATTTGGGGGGGAATGAAAAAAAAATAAGGTGGTTGAAATGGGAAAGAACAAAATGATCAACATTTACTTCAAAGTGAATTAAAAATTTATTTTCATCCTTGAATCAAGACATCTCACTGATTATACTTCCCAAAGGAATTTGGGAGACTGAAGCTCTGTACCAACTCTGCTCCCTTACGCCGAGCCCACCAAACTATAGGAATGTACTTCCCTTCTTTCTTTTGATATAGTCTATTATGGGAGCTCACAAGGTGTTTGAATTTGTAGACATGTTAGTTTAACTGAACTTTTTTTTCTTTCTCTCATTTTTTAAGGTTTTAGCAGGGGAATGGGGTTAAGTGGCCTGCCCAAGGCCACACAGCCAGGCAATCACCAAGTGTCTGAGGTCTGATCTGAAATCAGGTACCCCTGACCCCAGGGCTTGGTGCCCCATCCACTGCGCCACCCAGTCGCCCCTTTTCTCTCTTTTTTGACTCATCTGAGTGGAGGAGTAATTATTAAGAAAGGAAGGCAATGTAAGAAAAGGTATGAATAACGTTTTTCAAAAGGTCCCTTAGAGGAGAAAGTTAAGACATTTTCCCAGAATGCTGACATCAATATGCATAATTATCAAGGAAGTATTTCTTCATACTTTTTTCCTCTTCTTCTTCAGTCTTTGCAAGGCACTGGGGCCAAATGACTTGTCTGAGGTCACACAGCTAAGTAAATATTAAAGTGTCTGAGGCCAAACCTGAACTCAGGTCCTCCTGACTCCAGAGTTGATGTACCACCCAGCTGCCACTCATCCTTCTAATACAAATTAGAAATTATTACTTAGATGTTTGAAATATATATATTCTAAGACATTTGGCACCACATTCTTCAAAGAAAAATTTCTTTTATCTAGTGACAGCTTCAATACTTTTTCTCATTTATATGTTAATTCCCAATACAAAATATTATACATAGTAATAGAGGGAAGGGAAGAAAGCACATGGAAGAAGAACCAGCTTAAAGCAGTGAAGAAGAACAAGACAATTAAGAATAACTCAGGGGGTGGCTAGGTGATGCAGTGGATACAGCACTGGCCCTGAGTTCAATTCCAGCCCCAGACACCCAATAATTACCTAGTCTTGGGTAAGCCACTCAACCCCACTGCCCCGCAAAAGCCAAAAAAAAAAACCCCAACAACAAAAAAAAACTCATTCTACAAAAACATCTGAACAAAATTAAATTCTGTATAAATTAAATGAATTTTTCATTAAGATAAAATAATCATTTTGGAATAGGATAAAAAATAAGAGTCTGTAACCCCCTTTTACCTAGTATGACAAGAGAGGGACTAGAATGTTGTTTCTTTAACAGTATGGGTATTTCATAGGCTGGCATCACAGAAGTTCAGTCTCTTGATGTTACAATCGAGGAGCTCCATAATCATCTGGCATTCTCTCGATGTTATACCTATGGTTAGAAATATACATGATGGGAACTCCAGGGATCTTCCGGATTCTTTGCTTAAGATCTCGATCTACTATAGCCACTATGTAACACTTGTGCTGAGTGACCCTCTGGACTAAGCAATCATCTGCATATGTTCCTTTGTGTGAGCATGGCAATCGTTCAAATCTTGGGTCCTTAGCAATCCTCAGAGCTACTCAATATTTCTGCCCCAGTTTTTCAATTTCAGCCATCACACAGTCAGTTATGCAGGGAATGCATTTGGCATACAGACAATCCATCATTGATTGCACTAAGTCCAACTTGGCTTTGATGGAGAAGTTGATAAAGTTGGTATCAACTAAAATGTAGTAAGGGGGTCCCAATTGTGTGTTATATTGAAAAAATAAGTAGGATGGGTGCTGGGGAACTTCTCTTTCTTTGAGAGCACTGGGATCTTTCTTCTCTTTCTTTTTTGGTTTTAACCGATCTTTTTCTTTTAATCTCTCGTCTCATAAACTAAGCATATGCATAATTTAGTAACTCTGAAGACATGGTTTCAAGTGATTTTTCCAGAAGGGCTGGACAATTTCACAGCTCCAACTAACAGTGCACCAGTGTGCTTGTTTTCCTGAAATATCTCTAACGGCTCTTTTTTTTTGTGGTAGAATTTAAGAGTAATTTTAATTTGCATTTCATTCATTATTAGTTATTTGAAGCATTCTTTAAAGATTCCTTCTCCTGGAAAATGTTTTTTCATATTTTTTGATCATTTATCAGTTGGGGAATGGTTCTTTTTCTTATAAATTTTAATTAGATCCTTACATGTCTTGAAAATGAGACCATTATCAGAGAAATTTGCTGCAAAGATTTTTCCCCCACATAAATAGTGACCTTATTTTAACTGCATTGGTTGGTTTGTGCAAAAGTTTTTTAAAATTTTATATCATCAACATTATCCATTTTATTTACTGTGATCCTCTCACCTGTTTGGTCATGAATCTTTTCATATCCACATGTTTTAGCAAAACTTTATTAAATCCCTTACAACCCATATTGAAGGCAGCTGGGTTGCATAATAGATGGAGCACTGGACCTGGAGTTAGGAGGGCCTGAGTTCAAATACCGCCTCAGACACTTAATAATTGCCTAGCTGTGGGGCCTTGGGCAAGTCACTTAACCCTATTGCCTTCAATAAATAAAATTTCTAAAAAATCAGCTACTATGACCTACATTGAGATACTCCTCTCCCAATTTCACCCATGCACACACATGCAGAACCTATATGTCAATCTCCTTGCAGAGTAAGCAAGGGAATTTTGTTACTATTGTATTAGATTTGATACATATTTTTAAAAATCTATAAATTATAAAAGTTCATAGTTTTATGTAAAATATATTCTGTTCTTCGTATATTGAACATTTGGATAATAGAATCTTTGTCATTTGTCAAATTCACATAGTTCAATATATATATATGTATATATATATACATATATGTATGTATATATATGCTATCCTATACAGAACAATTATTTATTTTTTCCAACTGAGTCTTCGCAGTGATACAGTGAATAGAGCACTGGGCCTAGAATCAGAAAGACAAGAGTTCAAATCCCATCTCAGATGCTTACTAGTTGTGTGACCCTGAGCAAGTAAGTTAATCTGTCTGCCTCAGTTTTCTCAAATGCAATGTGATAAAAGCAGTGACTGATAGGATCATCATGAGGATAAAATAAAATAAAATGATATTCGTAAAGCACCTAGTGTAGTTCCTGACACACAAAAAAGCATTTAAGAAATTCCTACTTCCTTCCTTCCAACACAGAAATTACCTAAGATACAAAGCACATGAATGTGGAGAAATCATTCCACCAATGACATAGTCTTATTTCAGTCCCCAGACTTGAATCCTGTGTATCATTTGAACAAATATATAAAAAAACAAAATACAGCAATACATCAAATGGTCCACTAAGGTAAAAAAGCCCTTTATGGGAAAGCTAGTCTGTTCACCTCAGACCTCTGCTGTCTGAGCAGTTCATAAGAACTAGATTTCCTGCTTAACCAGTATATGACTTTTCTCAGGACTTAGCTCTAAAATGATCCTCCTCAAAGTGCGATTCTGAAGAAATCACCTCCCTCTGGGCAGCTGGTATTTGGTTCAGGATCCTGGGATCCACCAGGTTACTGCCCTTGGCTGGCAATGGCCATTTCTCAAGATAACAGGTGAATGACCTGAACTCAAGTAATGAGGCAGACTCAAGGGCCAGTCCTAGTTCCACCTCAGAAAGCAAGTTGACTGCCATTGCTATCTTCTTCTCAAGCAAGTTGTTGGGGAGATGTGAAAGAAATTCCCTCCCCTTTTTTCAAAAAAGTCCAAAGTTTGAAGAAAAAGCTATTCAAGTGATCCAGAGAGATGATCCAAAATAACTGGGGCCATTTCTCCTTGATCTTCTCACAGACCAGAGAATGGGCAGCAATTCTTGATTCTCATCTTTGTTACACTCTCTCTAATCACCAATTAGGAGTTTCTATGTCATTGAAGCATTTGTCTCTCCACACAGAGACAAAAAGCATATTCAATTCTATGGCAAAGGTCCACACCCAGGGGACTCAATTATGAGTCTCGGTCATCTCCCAATTTTATCCTTCAGAGATCTGTCTCTACCTAATCCTATGGATCTTTCCCAATGCCTGGGACATAATTTTTCTTCATCTCCATTTTCTGAAGGAACAGAAATATTTCAAGACCCAGCTCAAGGATCACTTCTTTCAGAAAGTCTTCTTTGACTTCCAGAGATCAAATTTTCTTTTAATTTTCTTCCAGTACTTTTTCTGGGTTCTCTAGTGCTTTGCCTAGATCACTCCTTTACCCTTATTTCCTTCTGGTAAAAGTAACTGATTTGAATTCAGAAAAAAAAGTTCAAATATTCCCCATATACTTAACTTGTTGGGGGACCCTTAACAAATGACTTACCCTCTTTTAGGTCACAGTTTCTTTATCTGTAGAATTGAAATAATAAAAGTATCTACCTCACAGATTTGTTTTAGAGATTCAGAGAGATAACATATATAATGAACTTTGTAAAACTTAGAGTGTGTTTATATAAATATATATATATATTAGGTATTATTGATATTGTCATTAACTTATAACCTAAATATTTGCGCGTGTGCGCGCAAACACACACACACACACACACACACACATAGTGTGTGTATATATATATATATATATATATATATACTAGGTATTATTGATATTGTCATTAACTTATAACAGAAATATTTGTACATAAACATAACCCAACCCTACATTCAAGTATAAGTTCCAAAAAGGTGGCCCTGTATGTTTTTCTTGTAGTCCAGCTCACAGGGAAGTACCAGACATATAACAGGTATATAAGAAATGGTCTCTGCAAGGTCTCTGGTCTGGGCTCTGGATTTACCCTTTGTAAGGATCTCTTTTGTCTACATGTCTGCCATTGTATCAGCAGAAGCATAAACTAGATCCAAAGTCCTTAAGTTGCCATCTCCAGCTGCCATCCTTCCCCAAAAGGAACCCAAGAGGAATTCTGGTTTTCTAGGCTGAGGAGAATGACCTTCAAGGGGGTAAATTTTGTGGTGCATTTCCCTTCTGAAGACTTCATCTCTAACCCTCAAAAGGAGCTTGTAGCCTGCGTCAGATGGAGGACACCATATGTGTCGCAGCTGGCAAACACACTGAATCCCCAAGTAGCAAAGTGCTTCCTAGAAGGCAGGCAACGCCCCTTGCATGGCCACAGAAGTGTTTATTGTTGGATACAGACACTCCTGTCTGAAACATCTGCTCTTCCTGAGATCACTATATTATTACAGGGTCATCATTAGCAGTTGCAAGGACTAGGTTGCACGCCAGTGCTTCCATTCAGTTTTATGGCATGGTGCTAAAAATATATTCCTGGCTGGCAAATAGCACAGAAATTAGAAATCCTAATGAAGTCTGAAGGAAAGATGGGGCAGATGACAAGAAAGTTTGGGGGAATGCAGAAACTGACTTCAAAAAGCAGAATCAGTCACTGAAGTAGAAAATAAATGATTGATATAGCATAATAATTTTGTTCTTCAAGCATATAAAATTGTTATCTCTGCAAGCAATTAAATTGAGAAACTTTTATTCTGTCAAAGAGGCATGGAAAATGAATTAATGATTCATGGAACTGTGAACTGACCCAAGTATTCTGGAGAGCAACCTGGAATTATGCCCAAAGAGCTATAAATTAGGCATACCCTTTGACCCAGCGATATCACTATTAAGTCTATTTTCAAGGGTAATCAGGGAATAAATCTATATAATTATATATAAAGTTTCATATATATATGTATATATATAATCTATAAAATATTTATAGCAATTCACTTTGTGGTGGCAAAAAACTGGAAACTGAGGGGATGCCCATCAATTGAGAAATGACTAAATAAGTTGTGGCATAAGATGGTGATGAAATACCTCTGTTCTATGAGAAATGATGTACTGGTTCATTTTAGAAAAACATGGAATGTTTTATTACATAAGCAAAAGTGGAGTGAGCAGAACCAAAAAAACATGCACATAGTTATAGCAATACTGTTCAAAAAATAATTGTGAATAACCAAGATATTCTGAGTATTATAAATACTCAATTAACTATAAAAGAGCTATGAAAGAAGATTCTATCCACCTCCAGAAAAAGAACTGATGAATAGAAGTATGCATTGTATGGTTTTATATAAATACATTTAAATATATAAATTTGTATCAAATAGTGGTCTTCTCTAGTGAAGGATGGGGGAGACACTTTTCATAACAAACTGAAACAAAAATAAATTATTTAAAGAAAATTAATGAAAGAATGAACATTCATTAGGTGTTAATACAAATATAAATTTGAGAGAGGCCCTGCCTTATAAGAGTTTACATTCTAACAAGAAAATACAATACATGTAAGAAAAATAAGGACCATGGAAACTTATTTAGGAGTCACAGTAATGGTAAATAGAGCCAAAGAGCTGTCAACTGTCACATCCCTCTCAGTGACAATGGCAGCATTCATTCATTGATTATTTTCAAAGGAAAATAAAAGGTGGGAAGAGCTAGAGCTATTGGGAGAGAAAATAGATGTGCCAGGTAAGAGGACAGATGGCAGGAAGTAGGCATTAGGTAGGTTTTGGTTTCCTACAGGCTGGAATGAAATGTAGAGTCGAGATATGGATTTTGATCCTGAATCACCTATTAACTAGTTTCTTAGGTTAGAATTAGAAAGAACATTTAGAGATAAAGTATTCCAAACCCCTCATTTCAGAGCTGAGGAAACTGATACCCAGATAAGGAAAGAGATGTAAATAAGGTCACATGGCTGGTTAAGTGATCTAAGGTCCAGCTACACCACTCTTTGGGCTTCAACTTTTTAAGAAACAATGCCTAAATGATCTTCAATATTACAACTCTGATATCTAACATTAGAAGTCAAATGAAAATGCCAATTAATAAAATAACCTATTTTCTTTTCATACACAGAAATATATAAAAGTATTGGAGTTTTTTTAGGGGACATAACTTCAGCATTGTAGTTTCCATTTTAAATCTACATTTTAAGCAATACAGGTAAAAGAAAATATGGACTGAAGCACATTTTTATTATTAGTTCTATGGAAATTATGTATCCCTGGAAATCTAAATTGAGTGGGATGAAAACTTTGATGAGGTTAAATGTGATAGCTTTTCTCTAAGATATCCCACAATTATAATGAAAAACTAGTTCTTTCTAACTGGTTCTTTCAAACCTATTTGTTTTTCAGGTCACAAGATTCTCTCTATTGGAAGCTTAAGGAGCAAATTATCTGAGTAGATTATCAATCCAAGACTGCGTTCAATTGGGATCAAAGGAAAAGTGCCTCAATGGAAGCACCCTAAAACCAAATGCCTACTCAGTGAGAGAAGGAAAGGGAATGTGTATGCCAAGCATTTTACAAAATATTATTATTTGATCTTCACAACACCAGGGAGAAGGAGTTGCTTTTATTATACCCATTTCCTTGTTGAGGAAACTGAGTCAGAGTATAAAAGTGACTTGTTAAGGGTGATACATTTACTAAGTGCTTAGAGTCAGATGTGTACTCACATCTTCCTGACTTCAGGAACAATCTACATCCTATGTACTACCCAAGCTCTTGGTTCAAGGGAGATAGGAAGATCTTCTCTAAACAACTTAATTTGGATCAGTGTGATCATAGTGTATAGATAGTGTCTAAATCCTGCTTCCTAGACTTACTGTGTGACCCTCAACAAGTCACTTAACCTCTGGACCTCTTTGGGTTTTTTTTTATTTTTATTTAAGGGCCCTGGGTTAAGTGACTTGCCCAAGGTCACACAGCTAGGCAATTATTAAGTGTCTGAGGCTGAATTTGAACTTAGTCCTCCTGACTCCAGGACTGGTGCTCCCAGGACTTCAGTTTCTTAAAGTGCTTTCTAAGATCCCTAAAGCTCTATGATTTATGAAGGAAGTCAATATGATCTATGATTATATGACTGAGTTGTGGGTAGGGATGTCATGAGATTTTGAAGCAAGGCACCATTTCTCCTCTTTTGCAGACTAATTTCAATTCACAGAATAGTTGAATGGAAAGAGCATTGACTGGAGCTTGAGGATGGAGAACCTGGGTTCAAATCTTCCTGCTGATATTTATTAACCTAGACAAGTCACAATCTCCCTGGGCCTTAATTTTCTCATCTGTAAAATGAAGGAGTTGGACCAGCTCCAGCTAGATCTACTTTGTTCTAATAAACAAGTAACACATTTTTCCTCTGCTTTCTTTTACATTTCTGATTCTTCCTCTTTGAAAGCAGGGGGCACCAAGGAAGAAGCTACAGAAACCCTCCTTACTTAGGCTCTATAGACCCAAAACATTCATATTGCTGGGTATGTTCCCATTAGTCTTAGAATGCCTCTTTCCCTCAAAGGATTACGATCTGACTGTGGATCCACAACTACTATTTCTCAAGCTGGGAGAAGTCATTAAGCTTCTACATCTAGAATAAAATTTATTCCTTTCCTACTTGGAAATTTTGATAGTTACAGGGTTTTTTAAAAAATTTTGTATTTATGAAAACTGAGTCTCTACCAACACAAACTAATTTTTTTACTCTTCCACATACCCCAACACACATTCCCTGACCTTTGACTGTCAATGAGTTATCTACTACTTATTATGTGCCTAATAAGTGCCAGAAGTTGTTTTAATTGCTGGAGACACAAAGACAACAAAAAGCCAGCCTGCTCTAGTTTACAGTACATGGTACATAAGTACTTAATGAATTCTTTTTATTTATCCATTTATTAAAGGGCAAAATGTATTTGCATTCTTCTCAGAGTGAGGAAAGATAAAATATGAACTCAGATGAGAAAGACATCACGGTTTAGTGGAATGAGTCAGGATCTGAATTCAAAATCCTACCTAGGATTTCGAAGGTTCCTCTTATTCAAAATCTAGAGTATATACTACAGTATGAATAGTACGGAGACCACTGAAAAGGGCATTGGCAATCCAATCGGTCTTCGTGAAGAAGGTACAATTTTCTTTTGCTGTTCAGTAGTTCAGTTATGTCCTATTCTTCATGACCCCACTTAGAGTTTTCTTGGCAATGATACTGGAATGGCTTGCCATTTCCTTCTCTCATTTTACAGATGAAGGAAACTGAGGCAACAGGATTAAGTGAATTTTCCAGGTCAGATTTGAACTTATGAAGATGAATCTTCCTGACTTCAGGCCTGAGACTCTATCCACTGTGCCACATTGGTGATATGTTAATCATACCTTAAGCCCAAAAGGAAGAAAAGATGGATAGGTGAAGATAAGGAGGGACTTCCCTCCAGGTTTACTCAAATGAATAGAAATGAGAGCTGGATCACAGAGAACAGGAAACAGTTAGCAATATAGTTTGTCTAGAACATAAGAATTTATGAAGTGTGGTTAGAAAGAAAGATGAGAGCCAGTTGTGAAAGACCTTAATCCTAGGAATATTTGTATGTCTCTTTATGTATATATCCTCTCTCCTCAACTAGATAAATGAGCTCTTTAAGAGCAGGAGGCAATTTTTATATTTCTTTGTATTTACATAGGATGCTTCAATATTTCCATTGATCAGGTCTCATTGGTGTGGGAATTCTCTCCACCAGTATAGCTTACAACTTATTCATGTTGATTCATCCTGAAAGATTTTTGTTTATATCTTTTTGTAAGTATTCCATAAATTCATTCATCCAACACACATACATTTTTAAAATGTCTTAACTGGACAACAATAATTAATTCCTGCCCTCAAGGAGCTTACATTCTCCTGGAATGATTTTGTGATTCCTTGAGGACCATCTGGATTCTTTTGAAGGTAAACAACCTATACACAGATAAGCAAATGAAAAATATTTTAAGCATCATTTCTCAAGCTTAAATGCTTGCTCAGATACCCATCTAACACAGCAAAGGCCTTCCTCTTGTTCTTGTAATACTCCATGGGTACTAGTGCAGCATTGGAGCTGCCTATTCCTTATTCCATAGTTTCACCATATACCAGACCCATCTCCTTTTGTAGTCAGATATGTCTCCTTTTGGACTTCATGATGTAGTGTCATTGTTATTCCTCATACAAGATATTTCTTCTCCTCACTGAGCATTTTCGTTGTCTATTACCTTTGCGTAGAATTTTTGCTCCCCTCACCTTTGTATCCTGTCTTCTCTGTCTTCCTTTAAGTCTCAGCTAAAATCCCACCTTCTAAAAGAATCCCGCTCCCTTTAAAACTAATGCCTTTCCTCTGTAACTATCTCCAATTTATCTTGCAGCTAGCTTGTTCATACATAATTTTTTGCATGTTGTTCCTACTCCCCACCCATGAATTGTGATCTCCTTGAGAATAAGGACTATTTTTGTTTCTTTATAGCTCCAGTATTTAGCACATGTATAAGCTGGCATATATAAATTGATTAATAAATGTATATCTTATTTAGATTAATATACATCATCTTAATTCCTGAATATATTCCTTCCTTCTGCCTTGCCCAGTAAGCCATCTTCTGTGACAAAGATAAAAAGAAAAGAAAAAAAAACACATTGATTATTGTCAGGATATATAAAACTTAAAACACTCCTCTATAAAAAAAAAGGACAGGGAAATACATTTTATTAACTCTTCACTGAGGTCCAACTTGGTCAATTAATAATATCTCTTTTTGTTTGTTTGTTTTGCAAGGCAATGGGGTTAAGTGACTTGTCAAAGGTCATATAGCTAGGAAAATATTAAACATCTGAGACCAAATTTGAACTCAGGTCCTCCTGACTCCAGAATTTGATCTACTGCACCATCTCACAACATCTCTTATGGAATGTTTTATATACATTATAATTGTAAAATGCTAAAGTACAGTCATACCCATTAATGAGTCTTTTCATTGTTTTCTGGGTTACCTGAAAATTAAATTCTGATGAGATTTTGATGTTTCCTTGATATACAGAGGCTTTGGTAGTTACTGTTAATAAATATTTAGTAATTAATTGAATGACATTCACTTACTAGCAAACTATAAACCTCTCAAACCCAATCCACTGTGAGTTAAATTAAAACCAGGAACTATTGCCTGGAACAAAGCTTTATACCAGAAGGTCCTATATAATAAAGTCATTCATATATCATATGGAAATTCTTAGCTTTTAAACAGATGAGATCTTCAGGGTAGTGATGTCAGTATGAGTTGACATAGTTATATAAAGTCCTCACACAATATAGCATTCTTTTCTGGTCTCTACATTTCTAATCTCATACAACAGAATTGGAGAATGGAGAAGGGAATAGTGAAAATGACTGAGGAGGAGTGATTGCTTTATGAATTCTGAGTTTGAAATCTTAGGACTATAGTCTAGAAAGATGAGCCAAGGGAATCAGATTGAAATCCACATAATCACAATGGGTAGAGAAAGGTTGCTGACTTTGTTAAACAAACTGGAGAATAAATGGAGACACTTATGAACTTGAGACAGACAAATTTAAAATAAAGGAGAAGAATTTTCATTTTACACAATGAATATGCAATTAACTGGTAATCTCTTTGAAGATAAGATACAACCAAAAATATTCATGACAAGAGTTTCAAAAAGTGGTTTAAATCTTTATACATATGACTGAACAGCCCTTAAATCTTCCACAGAGACCTAAGGATGGTCCTAGATTCTTGAGCTAGTGGAACAAGGCCTGTCAAAAGATTTCAAGTCCAGGCCTGGTAAAATTGTTGGTTGATTGTTCATTTCAAAACCAACTCAAGTTAAGCGTCACTCCTCAAAGCAGTAAGTAGATCATCAGCTATTTGGTGGGGGGGGATTACAGTTTTTTTTCCTAGAATTTCATTAACTCATCTCCATTGGGCAAATAGTGGGCACCATCTTTGTTGGTGGAATCTGGGCCAAAAATCCTTGAAATGCTGATGTCAGAGTTATGATAAAAACTTCATACTAAACTTTTTGAGATGAAGAAGGACAGCCATACTCTCTACAAGCATTTCAAGCTATATATCCCTTGCTGTACCTCTCTCTGTCCGAGGTAGAGGAATATGCTGCATATTTTGATTATATTCTACTGGAGATCACTTTCATGTATGGGTTAGACTAGATGGACATTGAGCTTCATTAATATCCAACTCTCAAATTCTGTGGTTCTGCTTCTGACCAAATGAAACAGTTTTTCTGTTCTTATGAATACTATGGAGCACTATGGGTAACAACAAACATGACTTTCATGGACAAATATGATAATAACATTTGATTTATATTATCCTCCCCTATGGTCTTAGAGGTTCTTTTATCCAATCACAGGAAGAGAAAATCAGATCCACCACAAAGGTAGGGCAACTGGAGATCACCTCTGGAGAAACAAAATTTCAAGGGATCTGACCCTCTAAAAAGAGTAGTACCTGTCAATTCTTTCTGGATCTTGGAAATCAGCTTAGTAACCAGTAAGAATAACAAGTTTAAATATTAAACTCATTGTTCAGTCCTACCTGATACTTTATGACCCCATGAACCATATTACATTAATATTATCAGTGGGGCATTCTTGGCAAAGATACTAGAATGATTTATTTCCTTCTCCAGTGGATTAAGGCAAACCAAGTAAGTGATTTGCCAATGTCTGACTTTGGATTTGAGCTCAGATTTTCCTGAGTTCATCAGGCTCAGAGCTCAATCCATTGAACCACCTAGCTGCATCTATATATGACACTACCAGGTAGGATTCATTTTTCCCTCCTGCTCCACAACCTCAGCAGTCATACCTCAGGTGAACTTCTATTTACTCTACCCAGCACACATTGTATCCTGGAACCATATAAGGTTCCCCTACCAAAACAAACAAAGAAAAAACTAATTGAATTCTTCTTTAAAGGTTTGTATCAGCTGAGTGAAGTAAGCAGAACAAGGAAAATAACATGAAAAATGAAGGCAACAAAGTAAATGAAAACAATGATGAAAACTTTCAAACTTTCAAACTAAATGCTGAATAATTTAATGACCAAGGTTAGCCCCACTTTAAGGGATGAGAAAATGCACTTCCCTTACTTATTTGCAGAAGTGTGGACTATGGGAGTGGAACACTGCTAATACTCTGTAACTTCTTTGCTAACCCCCCCTTTTTTGAGAGGCGGTTAGCTGGGTAAAATGGGGGAGAAAGGGATGAGACTATTTAGAATGTAAGTGATGTTAAAACAAAATAAATCAACTAAAATATTTTTAAATAGAGGAGAATATCCTTCAAGTGCTTAACCCAGGCACATTTTGTAAAGTTTGCTCCCAGACATCAAAAATATTAATTGTAGTTCTGAATCCCATTCCCTTCCATCTTTTCCAACAGATTATCTGTCTGTCTGTGTGTATGTGTGTCTCTCTCTTTGGGTGTCTTTCTCTCTTTTTTTTAATCTTTTCCTACTGCCTTACAAACATGCTCAAGGCTTTCTACTTTAAAAAAGTCATCGGATTCTACCATCCCTGACAGCTCTGAATCTACATCTCTGTTCTACTCTTCCTGTATTTTCTCCTTAAGAAAGTCTCCTAGGTGCCTTCATTTCTTTTTCTGTCATTCTCTTCTAAATTCTCTGCAATCTGGTTTATGACCAAGGAAGAGAGATGGAGAACATCATTAAAAACAAACTAGAGGGGCGGCTAGGTGGCATAGTGGATAATGCACCGGCCTTGGAGTCAGGAGTACCTGGGTTCAAATCTGGCCTCAGACACTTAATAATTACCTAGCTGTGTGGCCTTGGGCAAGCCACTTAACCCCATTTTCCTTGCAAAAAAAAAAAAACCAAACTAGATAATTTTGATTTCATTAAATTAAAAAGCTTTTGCACAGATAAAACCACTGTAACCAAGATCAAAAGAAATGTGGTAAATTGGGAAACAATTTTTACAACTAGTATTTCTGACAAAGGACTCATTTCTAAAATATACAGAGAACGGAGTCAAATAAAAAAAAATACAAGCCATTCTCCAATTGACAGATGGTCAAAGGATATGCAAAGGCAATTTACAGATGAGGAAATTAAAGTTCAAAGTGATCCATAGTCATATGGATAAATCATTACTTATTAGAGAAATGCAAATTAAAGTATCTCTGAGATACCACTTCATACCTCTCAGACTGGCCAATTGACCAGAAAGGACAATGATCAATGTTGGAAGGGATGTGGGAAATCTAGGACACTAATACATTGTACCAACAGCTCCACCAGGAGCTGTGAACTCATCCAACCTTTCTGGAGAGCAATCTGGAATTATGCTCCAAGGGCAACAAAAATGTGCATACCCTTTGATCCAGCAATACCACTACTGGGTCTATACCCTGAAGAGATGATGAAAAAGGGTAAAAACATCACTTGTACAAAAATATTCATAGCAGCCCTGTTTGTGGTGGCAAAGAATTGGAAATCAAGTAAATGTCCTTCAATTGGGGAATGGCTTAGCAAACTGTGGTGTATGTATGTCATGGAACACTATTGTTCTATTAGAAACCAGGAGGGACGGGATTTCAGGGAAGCCAGGAGGGATTTGCATGAACTGATGCTGAGTGAGATGAGCAGAACCAGAAAAACACTGTATAACCTAACAGCAACATGGGGGTGATGATCAACCTTTATGGACTTGCTCATTCCATCAGTGCAACAATCAGAAACAATTTGGGGCTGTCTGCAATGGAGAATACCATCTGTATCCAGAGAAACAAATGTGGAGTTTGAACAAAGACCAAGGACTATTAACTTAAATTTAGGAAAAAAACCTGATATCTTATTGTCTGATCTTATTGTCTCTTATACTTTTTTGTTTCTTCCTTAAGGATATGATTTCTCTCTTATCACATTCAACCGAGATCAATATATACCATGGAAACAATATAAAACTAACAGACTGCCTTCTGTGGGGGGTAGGGGGAGGGAAGCAAGAATGGAGGGGAAATTGTAAAACTCAAAATTAATAAAACCTTTCTAAAGAAAAAAAATAAATTCTCTGCAATCTGGCTTTCGATCTTATCTGTCAACTGAAACTGCCCTAGTCAAAATTATCCCCAATGATCTCTTAATTACTTAATTGAATAGCCTTTTCTTATCTTCATCCTCCTTGACCTTTCTGTAGCACTCAACTATTGATCACACTCTCCTTTTCCATGGGCTTAGGAGCTCCTCTAACCTGGCTCTCCATTCAAACAACTGTTTATGTTCTGTCTCCTTTGTGTTTCTTCATCCATGTCATTCATGATCATTAACCTTTGGGTCCTTCTTCCTTTTCATTCTACACTATTTTACTCAGAGACCTCATCATTTGCCCTGGGATCAATGTTTAGCTCTTTGAAAATGATTTCCAGATTTATATATTTCTAGTGATCTGTGTAATGAATAATATAACTGTAAAACACTAAAAACTATCAAGTGCTAGAAATGTCATAATGATTATAAAAAGAACAAAAGAGTTGAAGTATTGTTCTAGAGAAATCAAATTCAGTCTTATACCCCTGAAAAATGCATTGCAATCAGAGAAATTCAGAGCAATGTGCTACCATAGACCCATTCTGCAGGTACCATTTAACCTCTGGTCTACACTAAACAAGCATGCTTATGAAATAAAATCAATAAAATCTAATTCCTAGTGAATTTGGAATCAGGGTAGGAGAAAGCAAATATGATAAAAAAAAAACTCATGTTTGGGTTTTTCCCCCTTTTGTTCTTTATTTCTGCAAAATATGCAGTTAAGTGTCTGTAACCACAGTCTAAGAAAAAAAATGCAAGCTCTCCTTATTAGAATGTTTTTTTATTTTCAATCAGGGAATTGGGAATAAAATTCTGCAGTGATAAATCCATTTTAGAAGACTATAAAAGATTCAGGGAGGTTCTCAGCTAAATTTATCTAACCTGAAGTCTTATTTCATTATTGAACTCCCAAAGAAGCAGCCTTCTCTTCTCTCTTCTTCTCCCTCCACCTAAAAGATAGGAAAGATAAAATATAGCAGGAAAGTTTAAAAAAAAAAGACAACTTGGGATTGAATACTCAAATGGACATGGAGGGAGTTCTCTCCAGTGATGAAGACTGAAATGGATTAATGCCTTTCCATTCTATATGACTCTCATGTATGTCTTCCCAAAAGTTCACTACACAAACCAAGAGGACAACACTGTATACAGTAAAAGTGGTATTGTAATGATGATCAACTACGACTGACCTTGTTTCAATTAACATACTGTCATCTTCAATCAAATGAGCATCTGAAGGACCTCACCATCTAGAGGCAATCTCCCAGTCCTAGACTCTACACTGGATCTCCTCCATCACAATAATGAATATTTTCAGGGAGCATACTTGTCCCTGTTTTAAAGCTTTATCTGATGTCTATCTTCAGAGCGTCATTAAATAATATTATTTCAGTTTATTTTTTTAAGTTTCACTGATATGATTTTTTTTAACATTACAAAAAGTTACAGTTATCTCAATTAGCAAGGTCTCTTATAACAAAGTAGGATTGTTAAGTCACCTCATCTGAAAGTTCATGTAACTCACATCTGACCACTCTATTATTTTTTATTTTATGTAATAAATCAGCATTTCTGTAACATAAATAAAAGATGATTGCAATTGAAACTGCAAATCTATGTACAACTTGTTCCTTTTACATATAAAACAATGTTATTGTGCAAATTTCTTTTTTTCTTCCTTTTCCTCATCCTAGAAATGACTATCATTAGTCAGACACATATACATACATACATATATATTCTATACATGCTTCTAGTCATTAGTTCTTTCTCTGGAGGCAGATAGCATTTTTCTTCATAGTTAATAATGGTCAAAATATAATTTTTTAAATGAACAAATCTATTTTTTTTCTTTTCCATCTCCCCCATTGGAAAAAGAAAAAGGAAAATACATTTCTTGTAACAAATATGCATAGTCAAAGAAAACAAAGTCCTTCTACAATGGCAATTCAAATATATATATGTGTGTGTGTGTGTGTGTGTGTGTGTATAAATGTATATATCTATGTCTTATCCTGTACCCTAAGTCTACATAACTAACACTTCTCTATAATATTAATAAAACCCAGAGGAAGAAATAGAAAGATGAAGCCCGTATAAAATAACTAGAGAATGTGTAAAATACTTGGGAGTCTACCTTCTAAAATACACACAAGAACTATATAAATGCAAGTACAAACAACCTTTATAGAAATAAGAACAGACCTAAATAATTCAAGCAGTATTAATTGTTCTTAAATGGGATCTGAAATATTAATGAAAATATTTGTTGTTGTCATTTGGTCATTTTTCAGTTGTGTCTGACTCTTCATGACCATGTTTGGGATTTTCTTGGAAAAAATGCTAGAATGTTTTGCTATTTTCTTCTCCATCTCCTTTTTTTTTACAGATGAGGAAACTGAGGCAATTCAGGGTTAAGTGACTTTCCTGAGGTCACCCTGCTATTCACTATCTGAGGCCAAATTCACCTTCTCTACTCCAGTCTCTAGCATTCTATACACTGTACACTACCTGAGAGTAACCTTTTATAAAAGAGATTAAAAATAGTACCTTTTTATCTATCAAATCAAATTGTTTTTGTCATCAACAAACAATAAGAACAATACATTTCATCCAGTCAACTGTAAGATACTAAATATGAGATTCATTGTTGAACTGTTGTTCACAAAAATTTACTTGTTCTCTACTGATGCCTCCTCATCAAGGATGTCCTCAGTTCATGCACAGAATAAAGAATTATATATACATATATATATATATATATATATATATATGCAAGTCAGCATATGCATCAATTCTGTCATTTTTTTAATCAATAATTTCCAAGAATTTTTTTTTTTACCTTTGGTATCTTCCCCTCTTTCAGAGCCCTTGTGAACTTGTTCTTCAATGCTTTCACAATCATTTCATTCCTAGAACAGTCTTCTCTAGTTATTTGTCATCAATCAGATTGCTTTCCCCATCTTTGTCGTATTTAGTGTCATTTCTACTTCCTATAAGCACCTCAGGGACTGTGATGCTATCCTCAACAGAGAAAAGAGTATGCTGTAATAATTTTTGCAAATCTTTTCCATTTTCCATCCTTCTATACTCGTTCCATTTTCATCCTTAAAAGTTTTTAAGATCATGTTTATTTGGATAGCTTGCCCAGAGTTCTTTAAACTGGTTTTATACTCCACTGCTTTTCTCTGTTTTTATAAGATGATATTATTCACAACCACCCATTATCCTTCTTCATAATAATGTTTGTCCACGTCAGGGAGGCGATGCCAATATAAGCACAAGAACTGAATTTGAGTGAGGGGGCCTGTGCTAAATCACCAGTCTCACTTTCTCCTCCAGAGCCATCTGGGTCCAGTGGCCAGATATGAATGGAGATGACCCTGGATGCGAGACAATCAGGGCAAATTGATTTGCACAGGGTCACAGTCAACTCTGAGGCCAGATTCAATTTCCTGTCCTCCTGACTCCAAGGTTAGTACTCTATCCACGGTGTCACCCTTCTTCATAAGATTTTATAGATGAGTTTATTCTAACTCAGAGCTGCTGGGGATAACTATATCCTTTGTTTATCCATTCCATTTGTTGGCTAAAGTAGATTCCAATAGGTACTTTGATATTCCTGTTCTAGCAGTTAATTTACATTGTTCTAACAAATGGGTTATATTATTCTAATTGTTTTGTTTCAGTTATGCCTGACTATTTGTGAACCTAATTTGAGGTTTTTTTCTTTGCAAACACACTAGAACAGTTTGCCATTTTCTTCCCAGCTCCTTTTACAGTTGAAGAACTGAGGCAAGTAAGGTTAAAGAGACTTGCCCAGCATCACACAGTAAGTGTCTGAGGCCAGATTTGAAATCGGGAAGAGGAACAAACCTTCCAATTCCAGACAGGTGATGTCAATGTCAGTTCTGTTATCCACTTCCTATTTTTTTTACTTTCAATAGTTTATTTAAATAATTCCAAGTTAAATTTGATTAACTGTGTTTCATACCATGTTTCTCTCTCTCTCTCTTTGCGGGGTTTGCAAGGCAATGGGGTTAAGTGACTGGACCAAGATCACACAGCCAGGAAGGATCAAGTATCTGAGACCGGATTTGAACTCAGGTCCTCCTGACTCCAAGGCCAGTGCTCTATCTACTGTGCCACTTAAGCTGCCCCATCATCATTCCTTTATTCATGACCATTCTTTTGGTTTATGATGGATCATGATGTTAATAGGAATATGAAACTTAAATTAAAGGAGCAGATATTAAGAAAATGCATAACTACCCTTGATGAATTCAAGTATTGGGTTTATATGAACTACATCACAGGTTTCTAGAAGAAGTGATAGATATGATTATTGAGCCACTGTCAGAGACCTGTGGAAAGATCATGGAAAAGAGAAGGAATGTCACAGGACTAGAGAAGTGTTGAAGTTGATCTAATATTCAAAAGAAGGAAGGAGATTCCTGAAGATAGGAGAGAAAACATAAGGGATTTTTCCTGCTCTACTCTAAAGCAAAGAAGTTTCTTACCTGGGAGCAACTGAGGAAAGTAGAGTGAATTTTCCTTGAGCTATTCCATGCCTCCTCACTTTAAAAAAAGGGAGGGAATTTCCCCCCCAAACTACCAAAACCTCCATCATCTGTTGCTAAAATTACAGAATCAATTTTTTTTCTTATGAATTGCTGTCTAGTCATGCCTCACCTCGTAGTATACTTGTGAAATAGACTTGTTTTTCAACCTAAGTGTAGGACTTAAAATTTGGATTCAAGCCATCGTTCTTGGCTCTTGAAATCTTTCTCAATCATCCAGTGTGGGAGCTAATCTTTCTATCTTTCTATCATCTAAAAGTCTGATAAATATGCTATGTGTCTATACCTAAGTCATTTTTTAAAAATGTTAAATAGCATTGTCCCAAGTTCATACTGCCTTATATGTCAACAATGAACCATTAATGACCACATTTTGGATCCAACTATTCAAAAAGTGCTGAATCAAGCATTCAATTATTCAGCCATTCAACCAGTTTCAAATTCACTTAATTTGGTCTGGCTCACATTGCTCCATTTTCCTTCCAAGAATAGCAAGAATCCACAAATTCCTCTAAGAAGCTATTTTTTCTTTGCCTTTGTAATTTTGTAGCAACTTCTAGCTTATATTCACAATAACCAATATAATGCCGTGAACATACTTGGTCCTTAATAAATGTGGCATGGTAGATGGAGAGCTAACTTCAGGACTGGGAAAACCTGGATTCAATTCCCATCTCTATCACACTAAGGTGTGATCCTAAGTCACTTAACTTCTCAATGATTTAGATTAGAGGTATCAAACAGGCAGTTTTCCAGTCACACATGATCAGCAACACTTCTAATGCTGCCCAAACAGATTAAAATGTGATTGAGAAATATTTAACAAAATAAAATAAAAATATGTAAAACATAACCTTTAAGACTAGGTTAATATGCAAACCTATTTCTTTGAGTTTATTGCCAGTGCTACAGACAACTCTCAAACTATAAATTGAAGAAAAAGTATTGACCATCCTTGGTAGAGGGAGTTTGTTCATCCAGAAGTCCCCCAGAACAATGAAATCACAGAGCTGGTCTATATTTTGGCAATATATTAGAGTTGTCTACATTTTAAAAATAAAATAAAGTGTATTAAAAATTAATGCAGTACCCATTTGGAGTATTATTTAAGCCCTAACTGAATAACCAGTCATCACTAATATTGTGGAATGAGTCCTGTTGGACTGTTGATCTCTTGGTTCCTTAGTAAGTCTATCAGACTATGATAATATGATTTACAACTATTTCTCTTCACCAGCAAGAGATATGCAACTGGAGAGTTTTAAGAACATAATAATAAAACTATCAAGCAACATGATTCATGAAGAATTGGCAAGTTAAGCAATGAAGCTACATAAACCCACCATTCTTTCTAAAATCAACTAGACATCTGAAAAAGACTCCTCCCCCCCAGAACAAAATTAATCAACTTGAAGAATATTTCTATAGTCATAATTTGTGCTTTTGTCCATGGAAGTCAGGTGACTGCTTTAGAAAGAAATCACAACATTCATGATATGTAAAACAATTATAAGAGATAAGCTTTATATAGAATTTTTAAGGTTTGTAAATGGATATATATTTTTTCCTCAGTTGATCCTGGGAAGAACACAATGAGACCCATCTTACAAAAGAGGAAATAGGCTCACAAAAGTTGTCACATATGAATCAAAACCTAGACTTCTCCTGCCTCAACATCCAGTTCTTTTCACTACACTTACACTGCCTTTGAAAAGAAAGAACATTAAATCCTTTTTTCTTCTTCCCCCCACCAAAAAAAAAGTTTATTTACTGAAAAACACAATTACCCACTTCGTCTTTAAATATTCTGTTTTCTTTTTACACTTTTATGAGCTACTTAATTGCCACACAGTACCACAGAAGGATCATGAAAGGAAGGAAACACAATGTATTTAGATTTTAGTAAAGTTTTTGATAAAATATTTCATTCTTATAGAGAGGATAGAGAGATCAATTAGATAATTAGACAGCAATATCAATTTGGAACCAGTTAGACAAATGTGCTCAAAGAACGGGGTTTTTTTCCTATTTCAAAATGTCAGGAGGTCTCTAGTAGAATACCCAGGGATCTGTGCTTGGCTCTGAGCTGCTTAACATTATTACCAAAGACTTCAATAAAGTCATAGATTCTAGAAGAGTAAAGAACTAGGAACTACGAGTGCAGAATACTACAAAGCCTTTAGGAAAGGGTACTTTGTCAGCATTACTCAATTCTTCATTGCAAGGGATGATCATATAAAGATGCAGAAATCAAGAAATTACAAGAAATACAAGAAATTAAAAATTAAAAATCATCAATAAAACAAAATTCATTTATGAAGGAAAGATTTATTTGGGTTAGGAAAAGTTATTTGTAAGTTCTATCTTCTTTAAATATATTAAAATTATATTTTGAAAAATCAAAACAAACATACTGCTTCTTATTCTAAAAGAAAAGGCCAAGTCATATGTAGAAATTCAGTAATATGAATAGGAAATCTCCAGCTAATTCTTTGGTATCCCCCATTTCAGGCAATATTCCTCAATGGTTTTTTAATTCCTGACAAAAAGAGATTCAAACAAATGGAGATGATCTACAATGACTTTCCTCATAAATGACAACCTCTCTGGGTTTCAATTTCTTCACAAGTAAAATAGAAATGGTGTCATCTACCCTATTTATTTCAGTGCATTTTTGATCCAGCAAAACTGCTAATAGGTCCATACCTCAAAAAAGATCAAAGAAAAAGGAAAAAGATTCATATATACAAAACAATCTTTCAGTAGTTCTTTTTTGCAATGTCAAGGAAGTGAAAAATAAGGGGCATGTACCTAACAATTGGGAAATGACTGAACAAATTATAGTAAACAACTGGAATAGAATACTACTGAGACATAAGAAATCGTGAGATTTCAGAGAAACCTGCAAAGATTTGTATGAACTGATGCAGAAAAAAAATGATCAGAACCAGAAGGACAACATATTATAATATCACAAGAACAAACAGTTGTGAAAGACTTAGACACTTTGATCAATACAATGACCATCCATGATTCCAGAAAACTCATAATTAAATATATTATCCATTTCTTAATAGAGAGGTGATAGTACAAAATAAGACACTTTTTTAGACATGAGAATTAATGGTTATGCTGTTTGGTGTGCTTGGTTTTTGTTTCATTCTTTTGCTTTTTCAATGGGGTAGTTAAGGGTGGGAAAAGAGACAATGAGACCCACAATATAAAACTGAAAACATTTAAACTATTTCAAGACATTATTATGAGATCCTAAATTAACAGCAGAATTTAATCATATTTATACAGCAATTGAGTAAAGTGAATACAGAGTCAATCTCTGAGCCAGAAAGACTTGGGTTGAAGTCCTCCCTCTGACATATTAAATGTGTGATCCTGGGCAAGTCACTTTAGTTCATTGGGCAATTCCCTAAGTACAGAAAGTGTTACCTTGCACCAATAGATGTAGTTTTCTTAATTAGGAGTCATCTATACTAGTGAAATCACAAGACAGGTCCTTTTCTTTTTGAGATTAGCAAATACTTCCTTCCCAACATCTTTGTGAACTAGGTAATGCAGATAATATTATTCCCATTTTACAGATGAGGAAAATGTGGTTCAACACTTGCTCATGGTGACAGAGCTAATGTCCAGCTAAAAATATCATGTTTACATGAGTTAATATTATTAAAATAAAAATTATCAGGTCTGGAAAACTTGAATATGCTCTCCCCTCAGCACAAAAGAAGGAGATTTTTTTTTCCTGTGAGTCAGCCTAGGAAGCTTCTGTCTCCAATTTTCATGAAACCTGTCTGACCCCAGAGAGGTCATTACATTCCCCAGAGAGATAAAGCATTTCAAAGCATACCAGCCTAGGTTTCAATTTTGGAAAGGAAAAAAAAATACAAGAAGAAACGCCAAGTGGTAAAGAAGCTAAAACATACCATAAGACTGAAAGAAGCAACATTGTGTTGTATTCCTTCACATTAAAGCAAATTGCAAAGATTTTTCATGTCCAGAGGAGTTTCATGGCAGGAATAAAAAGGGGGGGGGGAACAAAGCAAGACTAAGGCAGAAGAGAGAGTACCCCCAGAAAAATCAAACCATAACCCTAAGGCTGTGGAAGCAAGAAATGTGACTCCTATGGCAACATAAGAGAGTAGAATTAGGATGATTTAGAAGCAAGCCAGGCAAAGATGGTGTCAGATTCTGCTAAGGCCTTGATGGCAATCTAGCATACCTAATCTGCCAGGAGCAACATTTTGTTCTGATACCAGCTCAAAACATTGGTGTCTTTTTCTTTTCCCAGCTAAAACTGATGAATCAGAACAATCTGCGGGCTCATGAGTTCAAGAGGTATATAAAGGAGAGGAAATCAGGAGAGGCACCTGGGGGAGGAAGTTGAAGGATTTATGTGTTAGCAACTTTAAACTGCAATAGTTAGTTGCCATTAACTTGGGATCAGATTCTGTCTTTCCAAGTTTATCATTAAAAACATATTGAAATAGAAAAATAACAACTATTCTTTGAGTACAGCTATCTAATTTGTTCTGAATTGATCTTGCTAATTGTCTAATTGATTTCTTCCTATCTTCTCTATAAGAATAGACTGAAATACTTTATCAAAAGCTTTGCTAAAATCTAGGAGAGAATGGGCAAATGATTTAAGCTTTCTCTGCCTCAGTTTCTTCATCTAAGATGATGTAGTGGATAAAAGGCTGAACTTGAATCACGAAGATCTAAATTTGAATCTTACTGGGACACTTCAAAGACATGGCTCTGGACAAATCACTTAATCTCTATTTAACAAGTCATTTAAATTCAATTGATCTCAGTTTCCTCATCTGTGAAATGGGAATAACCTTAGCACCTATCTCACAGGAATATGAGTATGAAGTGAAATAACATGTAGAGTACATTGCAAACTTTACAATACTACAATACTACAATTTAATTATCTTTAAAATAAGATTGATCTTAGCCTCCAGGATTCCTTATAGCTCTATAGTATGACCCTGTGAATGACGAAACAGGTTCAAGTTGGTGAAGCAGAAATATTCTCAAATCATCCAGTGAGACTGGCATTAAAGAAGCAAAACCAATTCAGGGCTGGGAGCATAATTTGGACAATAATCCCCAGTGTAATATGGAAATAAAGCAAATATACAAAAGCTTACAATCTAATAATATCTGGCACAAAAACTAGCCCTGCACACAGTAGGCACCCAGGAATTATCTGTTGAATGTTATCTGCTACAATAATCTCCAAAAACAACTCCCTCTTCATTCACCATCCCCTCCCCCAGCAAATTCAGATCTGACCCCTCAATATCTGAAGTACTCTGTTCATTTGTTTCTATGCCTCCACTCATTAGGGCTAGAATCACATTTTCAAAGAGCTGACCTAGTTCACTTTAATCCAGTCTCTTTATTCTAAAATTCTACAATCTACCAGGAATCCTACACACCAGTGTAGATATCTCATGGTTCTAACATCAATAGGGGCATAGAAACAATATGTAATAAATAACTTCCTACTCCCTCGTCCACATTCTCAGAAACAAAGGGGCAGCTGGGTGATATGAAGTCCTGGATTTAAAAGAGTAAGACAAGTTTGAATCCTGCCTCAGATATTATCTGTGTGATCCTGGGTAAGTCCCTTAACTACTCTCAGCCTCAGGTTCCTCATTGCTAAAATGGGAGTAATAAGAGCACCTAAGGTAGCTAAATGGTACAGTGAATCGAGTAAGGACCTGGAGTTAGGAAAACATGAGTTCAAATCTAACCTCAGATTCTTGCCTCAGATATTACCTATGTGACCCTGGGCAAGTCACTTCACCCTTTTTGGCTCAGTTTTCTCATCTGTAAAATGAACTGGGAAAGGAAATGGCAAAACCTTCCAGTGTCTTTGCCAAGAAAACTCCAAGTGGGTCATAAAGAGTCAGACATGACTGAAAAACAACAAAACAACAACAAACAAGAGCACTTACCAAGCAGAACTGTTGTGAGATCAAATAAGAAAAACACATGAAAAGCACTTTATAAATCCTACAACAATACATAAATGTTAGCCATTATTAGTTATTATTAAGGGGAGGGGGTTTCAGTTTGGAAGAGCAAAGCTGCAAAGCAGCAGATGAGTTATAAACCATCCTCCCTTCATTTCCTCTTAACTTGCTGCCCCTAAGGAATGTATTGACCTCTCACCTTGTACATTAAAAAAAGTCCTCCACTTTTTTTTTTTATTTAGCTTACAAATGCCTATGGTCATTCATTTGTTTCCATGCTCCCATTACTGTTCAAACCATTGGCAATGGAAAAGATCTTAGTAGATCTTAGTAGATTAGAGTCAATTTAAAGTAAATCTGTCATTTTATGGATGAGAAAACTGAATGCTTAAAAAGGTTAAATGATTTGCCCAAAGACACAAAGGTATTAAAGGGCAAATCTGGGATCAGAAGCCAAGTCACAGAATTCTTAGAACACAAAAGCCAGAAGGCTCCTATGAGATTATCTAGAGCAACCTCCATTTCATTGATGAGGCTCAGGAAGACTGACATTAATAATAATAACATGCACATGTGCATATAGATATTGAGAGAGACAGAGAGAGAAAAGAGAAAATGAGAGACAAAACACACAGAGAAAGCAATTTAGTTTTTGGAAAGCTTTTTACAAATATCTCATTTGTAAATGATCTTCACAACACAGGAGGAAGTGCTATTTATTATCCATATTTTATGGTCAAGAAAACTGAAGCAGACAGAACTTAACAGACCTGCCAGGAATCACATAGCTAAAAATTGTTTGAGGTAGGATTCAAACTCAGGTCTTCTTAATTTTAGATCTAATATTTTAATAACAACTCCACCTAGATGCCTCAGATTAAATGACAAGGAAAAATCCACTTTGCAACAGAGTTGAGATAATAACCTAATTCTCCTGACTTCCAGTTCAGAGCACAAGGATGCCACACTTCCTTTCTTAGCTTTAAAACAGCAATGCTAAGCACCTGTTTGAATAAAGGAAACTCCAAGGACTTGATTCCTGTTCCCTAGAAAACTATACTACAAAAAAGGAGGGACCACATTTATTACCACATTTCCCCATGTATAAAATGTACCCTTTTTCAAAAAATTTGGGGTCTAAAAACTGAAAGCATCATACAGCAGTTGTAGATTTTTTAGTTGCATTTCCCACTTTTTCGTGCTTGTTGTCTTTGCACCCACTGTTTCGTATTTGTTACTGGTATATTAGGTTACATTTTGCCACGTCCTGTCCAGAAATGGCTCAGAAAAAATTTTCATACAGTACTGAATTCAAGTTAAAAGTGGTCCAGTTTGCAAAAGTGAATAGGAATCATGCTGCTGAAGATCAGTTTGGTCCTCCTCCAACTGAGAAAACAATCTGAGACTGGCTTTGGGAAGAAGAAACCCAACTGAAAATATCACGGCAAAAGAATGCCATGAGAGGCTAGAAGAATGCCATGAAAGGCAAGTCAGCCAAATGAGTTAGAGAAGGAACTGAAGAACTGGATTGAAGAGCAAAGGGCCACTGGAATTCCTGTGTTCACTAAGATAGTTCAGAAAGGAGGCAAGTAGAATTGCTGATGAAAAAGAAGTGATTGATTTCCAAGGACATAACTGGTGCTTCAGGTTCATGGAACGGAATTACCTAAGCCTGCATCCATTCACCAGACTTGCCCAAAAGATGCCTGAAAGCTATGAACAGAAGGTCCTTGAATTTCATGATGAATAAATCTTGATTTCAATAACTTAATATAATATATTTTTTCAAATTTTGGGCCCCAAAATTAAGGTGCATCTTCTATCTGGGAGCATCTTATACATGGGGAAATATGATATATCATACAAAGAAGAGTGTCTTGGATAAGAAATATTTGGGGATAATGCTGGCTCTCACTTCAACCTCTAAATGCCAAAAAACAAAACCCAAAACAGATGGCATGAATTGTCTCCATTCAAAATGGTGCAATAAGAAGAATTCCAGATTTGCAATTAGAATGTCTGGATTGAATTTCTGTTTTTCCATTAAACAACCTGTGCAATCTCGGATTTGTTTTGACTCAGTTTCTACATCAATAAAATGAAGAAATTGAAGTGAATGATCTCAAATCCCTTCCAATTCTAAATCTACAATTCTATGGGCTTCTCATCACTCTTAAAGACATCACTATAAAGATATTTATGATTCCCTTCTCTGTACTTTTTTAAGTAAGATGCATTAAATTGTAATAGATGATGTTTTAGTCAAACAAAGATTTTAGGTGTTCCTTTCTAACTGTCATACATGATAGGTCAGTATTTATTGATGCTGGGGGAATAAAACTTGTCTGGAACAATAATCCAAGGCATGATCTTAACTATGATACCAATTTCTTAAGAACTTCCTCCTTAACCTCCCAGACAATGGACTGGATCCAGAGGATGAGGGTGGGAAGAAAGTCCAGGAACCCTGTAGGAATTGGACTAGATCTGGAACCTAGATTTACTGGAAGCCTCCCTCACTCATCTACCTCCTAGGAGTCGACATATACTAAGAAATACAGCAAGTTCAAGATTAGCACAGTAGATAGAGATATGGGTCTACAGTCAAGAAGTTGTTTACTTTTTCAGTCATAGCTAATTCCATGTGACTCCATTTAGAGTTTTCTTGGCAAAGATTCTGCCATTTCCAATTTGCCATTTCCTTCTCCAGTTCATTTTACCAATTAGGAAACTGAGACAAATAGGGGGAAGGGACTTGCCCAGAGTGTCATAGTTAGTAACTGTCTGAGGCCAGTTTTCAACTCAGATAGATGAGGCTTGATGACTCCAGGTCCAGCACTTTTTATGCACTATGCCAGAGGGACCTAGCTTCCTCAGAATCAGAAAGACTGAGTTTAAATCAGCCTTGGAAACTTATTAGCTGTGTGATCCTGGACAAGTCACTTCTATCTATTTCAGTTTTATCCTTGATAAAATGGATGAAACCTACTATAGAATAATATACCCACTTCTCAAGATATTTATAAGGTTCAAATAAGATGATATCTTCAAAGTGTTTTCAAAATTAAAGTGCTGTATAAATGCTAGCTATTATGGTATAGCTTTATTACAGTTATCTATATATTTGTCTCATAACCCTTCTAAAGTATTGAGGGCAAAGACTATAGCATTTTTCTCAGTATATTATTTAATGCATTCTCCTTAAAATAGCTTAGCCTATGATCCAAAATTCGTATTAAGTTATTAAGTTAATTATTAATATTAATCACAAGTTTGAATTTCTTTGTTGTTGGAGATTTCTTGTTGGATCTTTAGACCTCCTGAATGTAGGTACTCCTTCCAACTCTGCCAGTCCTATGCAACTTTCCTCTCCCTCCTAATGTATATCCACCATAGAGGGTTTGTCCATTGTGCTGAGGGAATTCCTTCAGTTTTTTGGACAATGGAACACACAGGTCTAGTAGAAAAAGTCTTCAAGTAAGTTCTGAACTTAAGTACCAGGGCTCACACTTTTTAGCAATCCTTGAAAGCAGGGACTCTGTCATTTTTTAATTTATATTACCATCACTGAATACATTGTTATTATGACTGTTCAGATGTTTTCAGCTGTGTCCAGTTCTTCAAGACTTCATTTGGGAGTGTTTTTTTTTTTCATTTCCTTCTCCAGCTCATTTTACAGATGAGGAAATGAGGCAAACAGGTTCAGTGATTTGCCCAGGGTCACATAGCTAGGAAGTGTCTGAGGCCAGATTTGAACTCAGAAAGAGTTGTCCTGATTCCAAAGCCCAGCACGCTATTCACTGTACCACCTAGTTGCCTCAAATCTAATAATTTAAACTAATTTAACCTAACTCAGAATTAGGCACAAGGAAGGTGCTTAATAAAGATTCTGATTAACTGGGCAATGTTGAGAAGTCCCTTAAATGCTCTCTTAGATTTATTCAGATTAGTACCATGGAAAGAATTCTAAATTGAGTCAGAACTCTGCTTGAGCTTTCTCATTTGTAAAATGGATATAATCTTTTGGACACTGCCTACCTCAAAGGGTTGTTATAAACTTGCAAGTGCCTATAAATGTGAGCCTTTAGAACAAATGTCTTTGGAGTGGAAAAGTATTTCCAATTGCCATTCAGAAAGATACAACCTACTGAGACAGACAAGTCACTCTCACAGATAAGATTTCTCCCACCCTGTCCCCAGAAAACACACTCTTGGTTAGAGAGATCTCCTGTTCTAGCTCTGGAAGGGCTTATTTTTTTATTTAAGGTTATTTTGAATTCTTTTCCCTTTACCTCTGCACATGAGAGATGGACCTTCCCATTGTCCTTGGGCATTGCAAAAAACAACAGGACTATGGCCGTCTGGCACAAAACCCTTCCAGCATTTGTACACAACTTGACTTCCATATGTAGTGTTGTTCATTAGAGTTGGAGAGGCATTTGGGAATGAAGGCAAAATCCCACAGTCCACAGCTGCAGTACAAAGAAAAGAAGAAAAAAACAAGGACTGGAGTGGGAAGTAGATTTGTAGGGGGAGGAGATTACAAAACAGGAGGAAAAATCATGAGAACATTAAAAACATAAAGGCACCACTTGCAAAAGGTCTAATGTGTCCCTCTGGATAGCCTCCCCTTTCAGTAGTCAAGTATTTTATTTGGATTTCAATTAATCAATTGAGCACTTAAATGCCTACCAAGTGTCATGCCTATTATAGGCATTTTTGATATAGAGGATATGTAAATCAGGAAGGGTCTCTTGTAGTAGGTTGAGCTGAATTTTGAAAGAAAACTAGGAATTCTAAATGATGGTAAGGAGAAGTACATTCCAGATTTGGAGGAAGGCTTGTACAAAGGCATGAATATGCTGTGTTAGAAATGATCAATGTGACTAGACTATAATGAGTGATAGGGAATAATTATAAATATTTTTTATACAAACATTCTTTGGTATAATTTCTGTCATGTACTCTTGTGCTAGATTTTGACCAACTCAATGAATTGGATTAGGAGAAAGAATTCTGCCCATTTTTCTTTTTTGGTTCCTTAGTCACTCTACAGAAAGACTTTTATCAAACTAGGGAAAGCAATATTTGATTTTTAAGTATTGAGGTTGGCTTTCTTTGAATTTTAGATTCGCTATTTTCATTTTAAATAAACACATCAGAACTTATACATCCAGCAAAATGTTTATCACTTGAAACTAATCATGTGGAAGCCATTCACTAACTCTAAAAAAATCATATTAAGGGAACTGCTTTTGAAGTCAAGAGAATATTCTTTTGAATATCCTCAACAGTCATATATCATCATCTTCTAAAGATTCTTGAGCCAACCAGGCTTGTGAATCATGTGGGTCACCTAGGGTCTATCAAGGGAAAATCCAAGGACTAACTCAGCAATTAAGTTACTAATTTAACTATTAAGTTGGATCATGAAGTTGAGTTTCTTCTTTGCTACAGCGATTCTTTGTTGTATTCATAGACCTTCTCAATGTAGGTAACTCTTCCAACATTGCCAATCATAGTCTATCTGTGCCCGCCCATCCTGTACAACTCTTATCCCTTTACTACTGACAATCCACCATGGGGGATTTCAAGGTCCCGAGGTACTGAGGTATTCTTTTAATTCTTAAGATATAATATGGAATCCAATGGAGCATATAGTTGTCTTTTGCTTATCCCTTGTTTTCACTGGCTGAGAGTTTCTTTCTGGCTCCATCAAGTCTAGCAATCCATGCCTACTTTAAATTTCAAGCCAAATTTAAAGGCTAGTATTGATTATGAAGGGGTAGTTAGGTGGCACAGTAGACAGAGAATTGAATCAAAAAGACTTATATTCCCATGTTCAAATCTGGTCTCAGAAACTTACTAGCTGTGTGATCCTGGGCAAGACCCTGCCTCAGGTTCCTCATCTATAAAATGAAATAGCAAACCCTTAAGAGTAGTTTTGCCCAAAAAAAAAAGTGGGGGGGGAGATCATGGACTATTAGATACAACTGAAACATCTGAACAACAGATTAATTGTCAAAGGAATAAAATATTCAAATGTTAGTCCTGTTTATGGAGGATTCTCTTCTTTGTCTTCATTTTATTGCCAACTTCCATACTTTCTCCCTTTTAGAGTCTTCCTCTGCAGAGGATTTTTCAGCAGGAAGCTTTCTGCAGAATCATTAGCTGTTAGCTACCCTCTCTTTTGTCTCAACGACCAAATAAAACTCCACATACAGAAAGATGCTCATTTTTCCAAACCCTTCCATAGAAGAATGCAGTTGCCTTTTCACTTATTTATAACCACAAATTATACCACTCTACAAATCAGAGCTAATGACCAAAGGCCTCTTATCCCCATGATGTCTATGTTAGTTCCCAAAGTTCTATAGTTATGGATAACTGAGACCTGATTGTAATTTCACATAGAACAAATGCTCCCCACAAATCATATTATTCACACCACCATATTAGCATGGACACAAGGCCTGAAGAAATTGGGCAGAACTGACATTAGAAAAATTTACAAATTTTAGTTAAAAATGAAAATATGTATCCCCAGGACCTGTTCATTTTTAGTCAATGATGTCCAAAGGATGGAGGAAGGTGGTGTAGTAGATAGAGGACTGAAGTTGAAATCAGGAAGACCTAAGTTCAAATCCCACCTTAAATACCTACTATCTTTGCTACCCTTGGCAAATCACTTAACCTCTCCCTACCTTGGTTTTCTCATCTATAAAATGGAGGCAATAGTATCCCCTCCCCCCCCAAGAATTGCTGTGGGGACCAAAAAAGATAACATATCTAAGGCATCTGGCATTAAAGCCTATTATTATTATTATTATTATTATATTTCCTCTTTTCAGTTGACTTTTGAAAGCACAGTTGAGCTTCTAAAATTGGTGTGGATTGTCATGACCTAGAAAGATTAATAAGATTACCTGAAAGATTAATAATCTTAACTGCTCACACAATGCTTTATAGTACAGAAAGAACTTTATCTGGTCCTCAGAACTTAGATGAGATAAAAGAGCAAGTATCCCCATTTTTCAGAAAGGAAAACTGAGATTCCAATGAATTGTCTCTTGTACAAGGTCATATGATTATTAAATGGCAGAATTAGAACTAGGACCTAGAATTTTGTAATCCTAATTACAGTTAAGGGCAACAAAGAAACACAGCAGATAGACACCCATCCTGGAGTTAGGAGACTCATTTCCCCAAATTCAAATCTGGTATCAGACACCTATAAGCTGTGTGACACTGGGCTAATCCCTGAACTCTGTTTGACTCAGTTTCCTCATCTTCAAATGTGTTGGAAAAGAAATGACAAACCATTCCAATATCTTTGCTAAGAAAATCCCAATGAAGTCATGAAGAGTTAGACATGACAGAAAAACAACTAACATTAATTGATTGAATCCCAATCCTATATAGAAAAAAGGAAGTAAGTAAAAGACAAATGTATTCACAATATTTACAATAGTCACCTATCAAGTGTCTTCAGTGAGGCAGGGGCCCCATGATCTCTTTAGTGTTTTTTTAAAAAAAATAATAATAGAAAGGAATATTAACACTTGTCCATAAGTAGGAAAATTTGAAAATGCTGGTAAACATTAATGTGAATTTCATATTTGTTCTTAGATTGTTTTTTTTTTTAGATTTTTACAAGGCAAACGGGGTTAAGTGGCTTGCCCAAGGCCACACAGCTAGGTCATTATTAAGTGTCTGAGACCGGATTTGAACCCAGGTACTCCTGACTCCAAGCCCGTGCTTTATCTACTATGCCACCTAGCCACCCCTGTTCCCAGATTTTTAGTGTTTCTTTATGTGAAAACATAAATGAACTGAATAATAAAAGAAAGTATATGCATGAATAAATAAAATAAAAATAATGAAAACTCCTGATTAGAGAGTCCATGATATTTAGTTTCAATATGCTAGCATCTAACCCACCCACCCCATCCCATTTTATTTTCCCACCTACTATAAGGGGAAGAATAAACAAATCAACATTGACAGCCCTTCCCAGCAACAATGATAATCAGTTTTTCTATGGCTCCTCCCATCATCTCTGTGACTTCTAGTTACTTTTTAAGTGTATATAGATTGAGTGAAAAAACATCCTTCCCAACCACCATCCCTAGCACTTCACACAGAATAAACTGGTAGTAAGGAGCTTTTAAAAATTATTATTATTTGGAGGTGGCTAGGTAGTGTAGTGGATAAAACACCGGCCCTGGAGTCAGGAGTACCTGGGTTCAAATCCGGTCTCAGACACTTAATAATGACCTAGCTGTGTGGCCTTGGGCAAGCCACTTAACCCCATTTGCCTTGCAAAAAAAAAAAAAGAAACCTGAAAAAAATTTATTATTATTTGTTCATATTAAATGTTTATTCTAGAAGTTGAAAGACATTATCCTATTTTTGGTAAAGAAATGAAATTATGACAGTGCAGAATATTGCATACATCAAACAGCTATTTTGCTGATTATTTTTGCATAATTACTGTTCTTTGTTATAATAGAGAGTTTTCTTGGGAGGGATATGTTGAGAAATGGTTGGGATGTATTTTAAAAAAAGACATCAACAAACTGTTTTCTTTTAGGTTTGTTGTTTTTTTTTTTTGCAAGGCAAATGGGGTTAAGTGGCTTGCCCAAGGCCACACAGCTAGGTCATTATTAAGTGTCTGAGACCAGATTTGAACCCAGGTACTCCTGACTCCAGGGCCGGTGCTTTATGCACTGTGCCACCTAGCCTCCCCCAAACTGTTTTCTTTAATTAAAATGAAATAAAATGGCACATTAGAAAACCTGTTTTGCAAGTATCTGTTCTGCTTGTCAAGAAGCCATATCCATAAGCAAAATTTACATTTTTTCCTAAGCTGTATCCAACACGAATGATGCTTATGAGAAGGAGATTCTCCCAGTGTAATTGTCGGAAAAAAAAGGGATGCCAAGAGATTCAGTTCTTGGCTTGATGATGGGCACTGTGTCAAATCATAAAAAATAACACAGTACAGCAGAATGAGCATTAGAGATAGAAAAAAACAGTTTCCAACACTTCCTTTCCATTTATAATAACTCACTTTGGGACTTCACCAAGATGGGTCTCAGCCTCCTGATCTGTAAAGTGAGGGGTTTTAAACTAGTGATAATCTCTAAGGTCCCTTCACACTCTAACATTCTATGCCATCTTGTTGTATCTGAATGCAATACAAAAGTAACATGTAAGGAGAAGACTTAGAATCAGAAGACCTAGCTTTGAATCTCAGCTTGACCACTTATTAATTTATAAGCAAATCAGTCCAGGTTCTTGCTCTCAAGAAGTTCACATTCTAATTGGGGAGAGAGCATTAAACTACTATGTATATGGAAGGAGGCACAATAGATAGAATGCTAGACCTAGAGTCAGGAAGAATCATCTTCCTGAGTTCAAATTCATACTCAGACTCTTACTAGCTGTGTGACTTTGGGCAAGTCAATGCAATGCACTGCATACAATTTAAAGATTAAAGGCAGTTTGAGAAGAAATCTGGATAGGTAAGGGAAAATAATATGATTAAAGTCTTATGTGGAAAAAAAAGCACAGAAGAAAAGTACAAAATGCTATAAAAATAGAAAGGGGGGCAGCTCGGTGGCACAGTGGATAGAGCACCAGCCCTGGAGTCAGGAGTAACTGAGTTCAAATCCAGCCTCAGACACTTAATAATTACCCAACTGTGTGGCCTTGGGCAAGCCACTTAACCCCATTGTCCTGCAAAAAAAAAAAACCCTAAAAAAAATCAAAAGGGGGTAGGATTACTTGTGACTGGGAAATCTAGGAAGGCTTCATGGAAAAGGTGGCCTCTTAGCTAAGCTGGAAGGATAAGCAGGATTTCACCAAGTAGAGCTTTGGGCCAGGGTATGGGCCAAGTAGAAATATGGCCAAGCAGAGGAGAACATTATGAATATAATTAGAATGTTGGGGTACAGAATGGAGTACAGCTAAGGAATATCAAAGTAGTTTAGTCTAGGGTTGATATAGAACCAGTAGAGAGTCAGCTTTAGAGGCTGGAATATCCAAGTTCAAATCCTGTCCATGACACAAACTGACTGTGAAACTTTGGGCAAGTCATTTATAAATGTGCAGTGCTCTAGGAAGGTAACTCTAAGCATCATCACAGAAGTTGGCAATCTGAATTAGCAAAGTTTCCTTACCCAAGATTTCCTCTTTGGATGAAATCACAATATAGAACATATGAGAGGCTATTAGGAGAGGTAAACATGGAAAGAGCAGTTGGACCCAAATAATGTTGTTTTGTTGTTTGGTCATTTTTCAGTCCTATCTAATTCTTCATGACCCCTTTGGGAGTTTTCTTGTCAAAGATACAGGAGTGTTTCCCCATTTTCTTCTCTAACTCATCTTACAGATGAGGAAACTGAGCAAAACAATGACTTGCCCAGGGTTACACAGCTCTAAGTGTCTGAGGTCACATTTGAATTTGAATTTTCCTGATTCCAGGCCCAGAACTCTACTCATTTTGCCACCTAGCTGCTCCAAATAATATGGGACTACTATTTTAAATTAAAAATAGTAAGCATCTCAAAAAAGCACAAGTCATATCCACTATTTTTGTTATCATTTTTTTATATAAAGTAAGGACTTAATAAGTTTTTGTTTACTTGAGCTAATCAATTCAAGTCAAACTGTGACAAGAGGTATGGAAGGAATGGGGAAGCAACTGCAGGCAATGAGTTCTGAATTCCATGATATTTCCCCAAAATTTGTAAAAATTATCTCATTTTGGCTGGTGCGCCAGGTGTCACTAATGGTACAATTTGTCATACTCTCTTCCTGATCACTGTAAAATCCTTTTTTTACAAGCATAATGACCTTGGCTACCCAGACTAGAGGTGTATTTTTTTTTATGACATAACCATTTGGAATCTCTGGAGGTGTCTCACAGACTATTTCTACAGGAATCCTGCCACATAAGTCATTGAGTGGATTCTTCAAAGGCAAAAGCAAACCTTCCTCTCAAATGAAGGGATTCACTCTGGCTTGACAACTTGGCTCTATTTCAACAATTGTCTGGGAACTCTTAAGTGTGTGTCCACCATTCCATTCTAACTTCCCAAAGGAACCACATGCATATATCTGCAACTACAGAGTCAAGTCTTACTTATTATACAACCAATTATTAGCTGTTTGTGGTAGAACAATGAAAAGCGTACTGAGCATGGAGTCAGAAGATGAGTTCAAATATGAGCTCAGACACTTGTCCTGGGCAAGTCACTTAACGTCTGCTTCCCTCACTTTCCTCATCTGAGAAACGGTGATAATAATCACACTCACCTCCCAGGATTATTGTCAGATTCATAATGGGATAATATTTGTAAAGTGATTACCAGAGTGTCTAGCACACAGTAGGTGCTTTGGAAATGCTTATTCCCTTCACCCTTTATTATTCTTGCTTCGATATGTTAGATCAATTAGGAATTAGAAGGGTTCATTTGCATTAGGGATTTACTTCATTGATATCATTTCACTGTGCAGGATGAGAAAGCTTACTATACCAATGCCAGGGGGTACTTTCTTCACAATAAATACTCTTAATTGTCTGGAACAGAGGTGTCAAACATGCAGAAGGTAACATACTACCTGTGCCATCCCAGAGTGGGGCTGAACCAAAGTAAAATATAATTGAGTAATATTTAACAAAATAAATTAAAATGCAATAAAAGATATATAATGTTAATATGTAGTTTTGGGGAATATTTCTGAACAATTTATTGGCCTCCATTTCTATTTGAGTTTGACAGCACTTTCCTAGAACACCAAAAGAATAAGAAAATTTCCCAGAGTTATAAAGCATTTATATGTTGAAGGGGAGACTTCCATTCAGATCTTTCTGACTCTGAGACCAGTTCTCTATCTTCTAGGCTACACTGCCTTCTCCACTGGGGTATACGAATAATTAATATACCATAGTTTCCTAATATACCATAGTTTTCCTTTTGAGTTGGTTAAACACTCCATCTGAAATCTTGGTATAACTTTCTTTGTAGATACTTCTATATACTCAAATAACTCTTTAAGATAGGTAACTCAAAGTAGCCAAGTATCCCCATGAGTCTATCCATACCTTCACATGATGACTTACCTGTGCATGATGTACCATCTCTTATATCATGGAAAGGTTGAGTCCCATTTGAGGGAAGGTATCCATCCTTGCAATAACATTCATAGCCTCCAGGAATATTCATACATTGTCCTCCAGGTCCACAGATATCTGGTATTTCACATTCATCCAGATCTTGATGATCCAACAAATATAAGTTGGGAAACGAGGAAAGACACCCCCCCCCAAAAAAAAAGTGAAAAAAAAATCATTATTTTTCCATTCTACATTGCTTCATGGAGGAATACCATCTCATCACTATTTCATGGATTTTAGATTTGTCTCTCCAAATAGATTGGTAAGCTCCTTCAATACCAGGTCACTGTCTCATGTTTCTCTTGAAACTCTCCAGGGCATCAAATATGCTGCAAACTTTCAACAAATACATGTTGGTTGAGAGATTTGTTTTGACTAAATTTGTTACCTAAATGTGATTCATTTAATCAAAACTTTCATTGCTTCTAAACATGAACCTTTTTCTTTATACCCAGTCTCACTCTAGTTCTGGAACCATGATCAAATCAACTTTGCCATTATTCTTTCAGGATATTTGCCAATCTATTCCCCAGAGGTTCCAATTCCTCATCAATATAACTTTCTGGACCAAAATTATGTTCCCTGGGTATCACTGCACTAAAGTTATTTTTCCCCTATTAGAATATAATTCCTTGGGGCAGCTAGGTGGCACAGTGGATAGAGAATTGACCCTGAAGTCAGGAGAACCTGAGTTCAAATACTCAGACACTTAATAATTACCTAGCTATGTGACTTTGGGCAAATCACTTAACCCTATTGCCTTGGGGGTGGGGGAAGAATATAAGCTCCTTGAAAGTAAGTTCTTTTGTTTTTTATATTTATTTACATATAGTAAATCCTTTTAATAAATGCTTTTTTCACGGATTCATTTTTCATCTTCTAATGGTCAACTAGTGATGAGCTTCTCTATATTTACTAAGTTAATCCTAGGTCTAATCAATGGCAAGGATCATATCTGAATCTTTTCACCTTGCTAAAAGTAATAATCCATGATATATAAAAATGTAAAATGACCTTTGGTCCTGGATAGCCCATTTAACCAATCACATTGACAGAGTATGACAGAAGAGGCACAAATCTGACAATCTGTAAATATCACTTTAATTTTTGATGTTCTATATAATAAAAATTAACTCAGGGTTCATTTATTAGGTTCTGGTGATGATTACCAAACAAATCAACAAAAGAGATACTCCTATGTGGATTTTATTTATGCTAAATTCAGGCTCATCTCCACGGAAAGTCAGAAAGTTAGAGCATCAGCTTCAGCAATCCTCTATACAATATCAGAGTCCAGAGATAACTCAAAACTTCCTGACTCCAAGCCCAGCACTCTATTATTGTTCCACCTTATACCATGTAGTATATATAGTGTCTACACTTAGTGTATACTACTATCTTTGTATATACTGAATAAATAAATGAATAAAATTAATATACTAAGTTTGGGGAAGGGGAATAATTTCTGTGGAAGGTATACTTCAGTTGCAACTTGAAAGAAAATAAATTCCAAAAGAGGAGATGAACAGAGGTATAGTCTAGAAAAGGGAGCAGTCAGTGCAAAGATGGAATATGGACAGTTCTTTATATGGAATAGCAAATAGCCCAATTTTGCTGGCACATAGAATGTACAGAAGAGAGTAACAAATCAGAAGGGTCTGCTTCTGACTCTGAACTTCTTGGTCACATCCCAATAACCTCCTGATCTTGGAAGATAAAAGCCTTTCCCCTGCTACTCACTGAACCTGATGGTGACTAGAACTTTCATTTTGAGTAAGTATTCAAGCCAGTCAGACTCATTCCTTCACTACTTACCTGGCCCTACTTCTGGCTCCACTCCCTAATCTCCATCTCCCTTCTTAGATACCTTTTCCTTTTTCCCCCTTCCCCTAAAATGTTTTAAACTTCTTGAAGGCAAAGACAAAATTTTTGTTTCTATTTGTGTTACCTGAGCACATCTGGAGTTGTTCCATATGAATAACATATAGCAATGAAGAGTTTTTGAAAACCAATTAAATTGCAGAACATGGAGGTCTTCTCATACTATGTAAGCCTCCCTTGATTGCCTGTCTTTTAAACTGGCAAAACTGAGCAGTTCCCTGTAGTTCAGCTGCTCTTTTTCATAACTCTTATCTGCTATATTGACAGGTTGAAGATTCCAGTTGACCCAAGTATAATCGCAGAAAGAAGAGAAGATGGTCCTTCCCCTAATCTTCCCCCCCCCCCAATCCAAGAAATGAGTTTGGAGATATTTCTGTTCTGTGTTACTTTCCCTCTTCAGTTTCAGGTGCTGGAGGTGATCTTCAGAGGACCTAAGAGTTCAAACCATGGAAAGGCAGGCTTGCAACTAGGATGGGGCAGCTAGTCAGTGTAGCATGGAATCCTGAGAAGCCAGGGTGTCTGGACCTGAAGGGTTATGGATTTGGAAGTAGGTCTTTGCTCTAAGGGAACTGAGCTAAACAATTAATTAATTCCATTCCCATCACTGAGCCTAAAAACAGTACAAGGGGCAAGAGGGATTATGCCTTCAGGATATTGGAGGAGTAAGTCTCTAGGTTGATGACCATACTTTTTAAAGGAAATAATCCTTTATAACAGTAAATTCCATTGTTTTCTTCTCAGCCTTTCTTTTTTACCTTATCCGTGTTACCTTAACCACTCCTTGTACCTTACAAGGGAATATCCTTTGCTGGGGACTTTATAAAAGTCTACATGCCCTAAAAGCCCTCAATGATACCAGAGACATAGGAGGGAGGAGGATGAAATGTAATCAACTTGGCCTCCAGGCAGTTGGGGAACAGGGTAGCCCAGGTTCTATTTGTAGCTCCAGTACTAACACATGCTAAGTGTTTTAATAAATATTAAAGGGATTTGGTTTGCCTTTCCTATAAGGGAAAAAAAGGGATTGTGATGTAAAGAGTTTTAAATCACAAATAAAGGAGTTTATATTTGATCCTAGAGTTAATCTGTAGTCACTGGAGTTCAGTAGCCTAAATCAGTAGGTACCAAATCATCATTTTGGCAGTTGTCTCAGGTGACATAGGTCAGCAGGTAAGGATGACAGGAAATCAAAGAAGAGGCTGTGATGAAAGAGGGGTCTGAGCTAGGATGATGGCAGTGTGAATAGAAATCATAGTCAGCTTCAAGGAATATTGTTAAAGAGATTTGGCAAGTGATTACAAGTGTGGGATGAGGAAAAATTAGGAATTGAGGGGGATGCTGATGTTATGAACATAGTGACTAGAAGGATAGTGGAGCCATGGATGGTAACAGAGGTGTTCAGAAGAGATGTGAGCAGAGGTTCTGCTCTGAAAATATACAGTTTAAGATTATTATAGAGCATACGATTTGAACTGTCCAATAAGCCTGGTGATACAAGACTTCATCTTCCTCTGTTGTCTGTGGGTTGGTTGCAAGTCCATCTGTCTGTCCCTCCATCAGTCGTCCATCTGTCAGTAGTCCCTCCATCTATCTGACTGTCCATGTGCCCACGGTGTACCTGACAGTCATCTGTCAGTGTGCCCGATGGTCGTCCATCTGTGTCATCCATTCTCCCCCCATCTATCCCATCATCTGTCATCTGGCCACATCTGCATCCGTCTGTATCTGCCACCTGCCAGTCATGTCTGTCTGGCGCTCTCCTCTCTCTCTCTCTCTCTCTCTCTCTCTCTCTCTCTCTCTCTCTCTCTCCCACTCTCTCTCTCTGGCTCTCTTTGTCTGGCTGGCTCTCTGTCTGACTGGCTCCCTCTCCCTTCTCCCCTCTCCCCTCCATGTGTGTGTCTCTCCTTGAGTGTCTGTATGTGTTTCTATGTGTCTCTCTCTGTGTATGTCTCTCTGTCTCTGTTTAAATACACATATATAAAATTCCCAGAGCTCTATCTACACACACACACACACACACACACACACACACACACAAAACCGCTGGATATGATCAATTTAGAGATGACAATTGAATCCCAGAGAACTGATAAAGTAAGCAAGAGAAACAGTCTATAAAGTAGAGTACCCAGGACAAAAACTTGTTAATGGGAACAACAGAGATCATATATATGACAATTCAGCAAAGGAAAGTGAGAATGGATAGTCAGATACCCAAGATGGTATAAATTACTACAAAATGATATGCCTACTTTCTCATACCTGCAAAAACTTTATAAAAAGAGGTAGTCAAGATGGTGAATAGGCAGTGAGTCACCCCAAAACCCCCCAAAACCCTTTTAAATAATGTTATAAGACAATTCCTGGTGCCACAGAATTCAAAAAAGGAAGGGGGGTGAAATAACTTTCCAGACAAAGACCACTTAGAAGGTCAGCAGGAAAAACCTGTCACACCTGGGTGGAGAGGAACACAGTCCAGTAAAGGTCAAGAAGCCACTGGATCATCATCATCAGTGGCAACAGCTGCTTCTGGAGCTCTCAGTCCACAGATAGTAAGGGTGTTAAACAATTAGTCAGAAGGAAATTACAGGATACTCTTTGCTAACACTGAGGTAGGACTATGTTGTTTTGCCCAAATTCAGATCTAAGTCATAGTACTAGGTGGCAGTTTCAGGATGAGGGAGAATATCAGTAAACCAGAGCTTGTTGCAGCAGTGGAACAGGGAACCCTGTCCCCAGTCCCAGGCAGAAAACAATGCTTGTGGTCATGAAAGAAAGGAACACAGGTCAGAAGAGTACTAAATACACCTCTCCTTAGATCATACCACCTTGGAAGAACTGAAAACTTACAGGTCCTTAAAAGTATCCCTTGAAAACAGGTGCATAAAACCCCTTAAGCTTGGGACAATACTCCTTCCATCCTGGAAGCAACGACCCAACTTTAACAAAGAGTTAAGAGTCAAGAAATAAAATGAAAAAATAAGCAAACAGCAGAAAAAAATTTGACTACAGAAAGTTACCATATGGTGACAAGGAAGATCCAAACATGTACTCAAAAGAAGTGGAGAAAAAGCAGTGACTCACAAAAAGGCAGCAGAACCCACAAAAGAAAGGGAGTGAAATAATTTTCCAAAGATCACTTAGGTTAGCAGGAAAAATCTGTCATATATGAGTAGAGAGGAGCACAAGTAGAGAGAACCAGTCAAAGTCAAAGCTCCAAAGAGCTCAAAAGATTTTGAAGAGGTCAAAAAGGATTTTGAATATCAAGTAAAAGAGATACAAGAAAAATTGGGAAGAAAGAAGAAAGTGAAGCAAGAAAATCATGAAAAAAAGAGCCAACAGCTTGTAAAGAACATACACACACACACACAATACTACAGGGGGAAAAACACCTTAAAAAACAGGATAGATCAAATGGTAAGAGGCACAAAAATTTACTGAAGAAAAAAAACTACTTATTCAGATAGAAAAGGATGTTAAAAAACTCACTGAAGAAATTAATTTATTTTTTAAAAAAATTTATTTAAGACAATGAGATTAAGTGACTTGCCCAAGGTCACATAAACTAGGCAATTATTAACTACGTGAGGCTAGATTTGAACTCAGGTCCTCCTGACTCCTGGACTGGTGCTCTATCTACTACATCACCTGGTTGCCCAAGAAATTAATTTCTTAAAAGTTAGAATTGAATAAATGGAAGTTAATGACTTTATGAGAAATCAAGATATATTAAAACAAAAACAAATGGAAAAAATCAGAGACACTGAGGTACCACCTCACACCTCTCAGACTGGCCAATATGACCAGAAAGGATAATGATCATTGTTGGAAGGATTGTGGGAAATCTGGGACACTATTACATTGTTGGTGGAGCTGTGAACTCATCCAGCCTTTCTGGAGAGAAATTTGGAACTACGCCCAAAGGTTAACAAAAATGAGCATACCCTTTGATCCAGCAATACCACTACTGGGTCTATACCCTGAAGAGATGATGAAAAAGAATAAAAACATCACTTGTACAAAAATATTCATAGCAGTCCTGTTTGAGGTGGCAAAGAATTGGAAATCAAGTAAATGTCCTTCAATTGGGGAATGGCTTAGCAAACTGTGGTGTATGTATGTCATGGAACACTATTGTTCTATTAGAAACCAGGAGGGATGGGAATTCAGGGAAGCCTGGAGGAATTTGCATGAGCTGATGCTGAGTGAGATGAGCAGAACCAGAAAAACACTGTACACCCTGACAGCAACATGCGGGTGATGATCAACCTTGATTGACATGCTCATTTCATAAATGCAACAATCAGGCACAATTTGGGGCTGTCTGCAATGGAGAATACCATCTGTATCCAGAGAAACAACTGTGGAGTTTGAACAAAGACCAAGGACTATTACCTTGAATTTAGGAAAAAAAACTGATAACTTATTGTCTGATCTTTCTATCTCTTATACTTTATGTTTCTTCCTTAAGGATATGATTTCTCTCTTATCACACTCAATTTGGATCAATGTATATCATGGAAACAATGTAAAGATTGACAAATTGCCTTCTGGGGGGGGAGTAAGTTTAGGGGGAAAAATTATAAAACTCAAAATAAATAAAATCTTTAATTAAAAAAAGAAAGAAAAATCAGAGACAGTATGAAATATCTCATTAGAAAAATAACTGATGGGACAGCTAGGTGGCCTAGTGGATAGAGCATTGGCCCTGGAGTCAGGAGTACCTAAATTCAAATCCAGCCTCAGATCCTTAATAATTACTTAGCTGTGTGACCTTGGGCAAGCCACTTAACCCCATTGCCTTGAAAAAAAAAAAAACTTAAGAAAAAAGAAAGAAATTATTAAGGGAAAAAAGTCCTGATATTCTAGAATCAGAGGGTAAAATAGAAACTGAATAAACTCAACAATCTCTTCTAAGAGAGATCCCAAAATAAAAACTCCCAGAAATATTGAAGTCAAATTTCAGACCTCCCAGATTAAGGAAGGAAAAAACTGCAAGCAGTCAAAAAAAAAATCAAGTGAAATGGAGCCATAGGATAACACAAGACTTAACAACTTCTACATTAAAGGATTAGAGGTCTTGGAATATAATATTCCAGGGGGCAAAGGAGCTAGGATTATAGCCAAGAATCACCTACATAGCAAAACTGAGTATAATCCTTCAGGGGAAAAACAAATATTCAATGAAATAGAAACCTTTCAAGAATACTTGATGAAAAAACTAAAGCTGAACAGAAAATTTGACTTTTAAATACAAGAATTAAGAAAAGCATATAAGGGTAAAGCAGAAAGAAAAATCATAAGTGCTGTAATATGGTTAAACTTTTATACACTCCTATATGGAACATGATATTTATAACTCACAAAAACAAAGGACTGTTAGAAGGAGTACATATATATATATATATATATATATATATATATATACACACAGAGGGCATAAAAGTATGAGTTGAATATGAAGAGATGATATCTAAAAAAATAAAATTAAGGGGTGAGAAAGAAAAATGCACTGAGAGAAAGGAAAAGGGGAAAATGCAGAATGGGATAAATTATCCCACATAAAAGAGGCAAGAAAAAGCTTTTAGAATGGAGAAGGCAGGGGAGGTGAAAAGGGGAATTAATAAGCCTTACTCTCATCAGAATTGACTCTAAGAAGGAATAATATACACAATTGGGTGGAGAAATCTATCTTACCCTATAGGGAAGTAGGAGAAGAAGAGAAGGAGGAAGTTGAAGGGAGGGCAGACTAGAGGAAGTAGTAGTCAGAAGTAAAACATTTTTAAGAAGGGGCAAGGAAGACAGCTAGGTGGTACAGTGGATCTAGCACTGCCCTGGAGTCAGGAGTACCTGAGTTCAAATCTGATTTCAGACACTTAATAATTACCTAGCTGTGTGGCCTTGGGCAAGCCACTTAACCCCAGTGCCTTAAATTTTACAAAAAGAAGGGACAAAGTGAAAGGAAATAGTGAATAGAGTAAATGGGGTGGGAGCACAAAAGTTGGAAGGAAATAATTTAGCAATCATAACTGTGAAACTAATTTTAAAGTAAATTTTTCTGAAAAAGACCTCATTTCTCAATTATATAGAGAACTGAGTCAAAAAAAAAGAAACTTTTCCAATTGATAATGATCAAAAAATATGAACAACTTTCTGATGAAATCTAAAATCATAAAAAAACATATTCTAAATCACTATTGATTGGAGAAATGCAAGTTAAAACAATTCTGAGGCACAACCTCTAACCTATTAGATTGGCAAATAAGACAGAAAATGAAATGACAAATGTTAGGGGAGATGTGGGGAAAATGAGACATTAATGCACTGCTGGTGGAGCTGTGAACTGAAAATGAGACATTAATGCATTGTTGATGGAGCTATGAATTGATTCAATTAAACTATAGAGCATTTTGAAACTATGCCCAAAGTATGCCCTTTGAATCTGTATTCAAAAAGAGATTAAAAAAAAGGAAAACTACCTATAAGGACAAAAATAGTAATAGCAGCTCTTTTTTGGTGGCAAAGAATTGGAAACCAATTGAGGAATGACTTAAATTATCTAAATGAGTGTGATGGAATACCATTGTACTTTTAGAAATTATCAGAAGTGGGGTGGGGGCTAGGTGGCACAGTGGATAGAGCACTAGCCCTGGAGTCAGGAGTACCTGAATTCAAATTTGGCCTTGGGCGAGCCACTTAACCCCATTTGCCTTGCAAAAACCTATAAAAAAAAAAAAAGAAAAAATGATCAGAAGGATGCTCTCAGAAAAAAAATCTGAAAAGCCTTAAATAAGCTGATGCAAAGTGAAATGTTCTGTGTATAAAGTAACAGCAATACTGTAAGATGATCATCTGTGAATGACTTAGCTTATTCTCAACAATACAATAATTCAAGGCAACTCTAAAGAACTTATGATGAAAAATGCTCACCATCCTCAGACAAAGAATTGATAGTTTCTAAAGACAGATTGAAATATTTGAACTTTATTTTTCTTGAGCTTTTTATTGGGGGGGGAGTCTATGATTTTTTTTTTTACAACATGACTAATAAAGAAATATGCTTTGCTTGACTACACATGTCTAACTTAAATTGAATTGCTACCCTTCTCAGCGATGGGAGAGGGGAGGTAGGAAGAAGAGAATTTGGAACTCAAATTTTTAAAATGAATGTTAAAAATTGCTTTTATATATAACTGGAGAAAAATAAGATACTAAATGTTAAAAAAAAACTTATCAAATTAATATGTGCAGGGGCAGCTAGGTGGTACAGTGGATTGAGCACCAGCCCTTGGAGACAGGAGAACCCAAGTTCAAATCCAGTCTCAGACACTTAATAATTGCCTAGATGTATAACCTTGGGGAAGTCACACAACCCCCATTGCCTTAAATAAATAAAATTTGGACGAATCACTCTTAACCCCCACTGCCTTAAATAAAATTTAAAAAAATATATGTTAGCAAAGCTTCTCTTGAAGAAAATATCAGAAGACAATAAGCAGTCTTTCACAGCGCATTTTCTATAACAGGCCATATTTTTTTTAGATCAATGAAGCTTTAGTGAATATAATAAACTTTTACATTCACTGCTTCTTGATTACAAAAGATATTTTGACTCAGTAGGATAAAATGAAACGTTATAGACACCACTCAGGTAGCTCTCATGTTTGCCATATAATCCAAGGATATGAATGTTCAACAATCCACTGATCATAATTAAGCAATACTTAATAGTTAATAATGGAAGCATCTAGTTGGCATAGTAGATAGAACATCAGGCTTGGAGTCAGGAAGACTCATCTCTCTGAGTTCTAATTTGGCCTCAGAACTTAATACATAAGTGATCTTTTGCAAGTCACTTAACCCTGTTTGCCTCAGTTTCTTCATTTTTAAATGTGTTAGAGAAGGAAATATTAAACTACTTTAGTATCTTTGCCAAGAGAATCCCAAATGGGATCACAAAGAGTCATACACAAGTGAAAACAACTGAACAACAACAAAATGGTTAGTAATAATAGCTAACATATGTACATATGTATGCATGCATGTATATTGCTTTAAGGTTCACAAAAGTGTTTTATAACTATTTTCTCATTTTATTGTCACAAAAACCCTGAGAGGTTGGTAATAGTATTATCGCGCTTTTACAGAAGAAGAAACTGAGGCAAACAGCATTTAAATAATTTGTCCATAGCTAATAAAATGTTTGATGCCAAATTTGAATTCAGGTCTTCCTAGTTCTAGGTCCAACATTCTATCTACTGTAGTGGCTATGGACTTTTTTCTTTCCCAAAAACATTCTTCACTTAAAGAGAAAATATCCTTTGAGAATTCTGAGTGGAAAAAGAGAATCTTGATTGATAGAAAGATTCTCCAGGTTTGCAGATGGCATTATATTTATTGCACCGAAGTCCACAATACTATAGGATGTCCTTATTAAGATTCATAGCAACTTAACAATAGAGACATCCATAGTGAAACATCAAAACAAACAAAGAATATATACACCATGCCTCAACTTCTTTCTTATCCTAGATGACCTCTCAATCCTTCTGACTTTCTTACCCTAAAAGATTTCTCTGCCTTGTGGCTCCCTCCCCTTTTAGCAAGTACCTAGATCAACCATACTTGTTCCTTCACTTGTCTCTTGGCTCCCTTCCTGATTCTCTGGACTTTCTCAACAGGCTTCACCCAGAGTCTTTTCTACCTTCTCTGTTTTCAGCTCCTTTTTGTTACATATTTTCTTCCTACTATTTGAATAAAAGTCTTTTTTTAACTTATATTTGTGATGGCACAGTGGGTAGAGAGCTGGTTCTGAAGCCTGGAGTTTAAATCTAGTATCAGATACTAACTGGGTGACCTTTGGCACATCACTTAACCCTGATTGCCTCACAAACAGGGCTATCTCTAGTTATCCTGATTCATATCTGGCCTCTGGTCCCAGATTGCTCTAGAGAAGAAAGTGAGGCTGGTGACTTAGCACAGCCACCCCCTCACTCAAATCCAATTCACATGTTTTCATTACATCACCTCCCCTGATATCATGGTCTTCTTTAAGGATGAAGGACAGATTCGATTACCTTAAATTAAAAAGCTTTTGTACAGATAAAACCACTGTAACCAAGATCAAAAGAAATGTAGTAAATTGGGAAACAATCTTTACAACTAATGATTCTGACAAAGGACTCATTTCTAAAATATACAGAGAACTGAGTCATATTTTTAAAAGAAAAAGCCATTCCCCAATTGACAAATGGCCAAAGGATATGCAAAGGCAATTTACAGATGAGAAGATCAAAGCAATCCATAGCCATATGAAAAATTGCTCTAAATTGTTAGTTATTAGAGAAATACAAATTAAAGCTTCTCTGAGGTACCACCTCACACCTCTCAGACTGGCCAATATGACCAGAAAGGATAATGATCATTGTTGGAAGGATTGTGGGAAATCTGGGACACTATTACACTGTTGGTGGAGCTCATCCAACCTTTCTGGAGAGAAATTTGGAACTATGCCCAACGGGCAACAAAAATGTGCATATCCTTGACCCAGCAATACCACTACTGGGTCTATACCCTGAAGAGATGATGAAAAAGGGGAAAAACATCACTTGTACAAAAATATTTATAGCAGCCCTGTTTGTGGTGGGAAAGAATTGGAAATCAAGTAAATGTCCTTCAGTTGGCTTAGTAAACTGTGGTATATGTATGTCATGGAATACTATTGTTCTATTAGAAACCAAGAGGGATGGGATTTCAGGGAAGTCTGGAAGGATTTGCATGAAATGATGCTAAGTGAGATGAGCAGAACCAGAAAAACACTGTACACCCTAACAGCAACATGGGAGTGATGTTCAACCTTGAAGGACTTGCTCATTCCATCAGTGCAACAATCGGGGACAATTTTGGGCTGTCTGCAATGGAGAGTGCCATCTGTATCCAGATAAAGAGCCATGGAGTTTGAACAAAGTTCAAGGACTATTCCTCTTAATTTAGAAAAAAAAACAGGTATCTTATTGTCTGATCTTGTTACCTCTTAGACTTTTTGTCTCTTCCTTAAGGATATGATTTCTCTCTCATCACACTCAAGTTGGATCAATGTACAACATGGAAACAAAGTAAAGACTGACAGATTGCTTTCCTTGGTGGGGTGGGAGGAGGGAAGTAAGATTGGGGGAGGAGGGAAGTAAGGTTGGGGGAAAAATTGTAAAACTCAAATAATATCTTAAAAAAAACAATTAAAAAAAAAGAATGAAGGACAGAGGGGGCAGGGCCAAGATGGCAGTGCGAAGGCAATATTTCCTGAAAACCCCCGAAAAACAAAGAATGGTTCTAGCCAAAATTTAGAGGGGCAGAACCCACAGAAAGTCTAAATAATACATTTTCCTAGTCCAAGATAACTTATAATTTCTGTGGGAAAGGTGTGTTTCACTAGGAAGGGGCTTGGGAAAAAAACCCTAGGCCCAGCCCAGCCCAGAGATCACTGGCAACAGCTTGAAGGGGCAAGGAGAGAAAACTCTGCTACAGCAGAATGAATGTGGAGTGAGGGAGCACCAGCAGCAGAACCTGCAGCGAGAATGGGGGAAACCAGCCTGCACCTCCAGAGACAGTAAGGGAAGTCTGCAGAGATTTCTCTTCTCTCCCTGGGGTAGGACTCTGCTGTTTGCCTACACTCAGATGTTGCAGCTTGGGCTTCCATACTAAATAACCAAGCTGGATCTCTCCTTATAGCCCCAGGATAGAGGGAAATATGGAGGCCATCTACATATCAAAGCACAGGTTAGAGAGCATAAGACCTTGGAGGAATAAAGGTCCCAGTGGGGTATCCCCAAACAGACCAACCCCAAAGCCTTGGAATTAAATTATTCTTGTGTTGAGGAAATGAACAAGCAACAGATAAAGAAGAATCTGACCATAAATAATTACTTTAGTCTCATGGAAGATCAAAACATATACTCAGATGATGACAGAATCGAAGTTTCCATATCCAAAACCTCCAAGAGAAATGGAAAAATGGGCTCAGATTATGGATGAGCTCATAAAAGACTTTGAAAAGCAATTAAGGGAGGTGGAGGAAAAATTAGAACGTAAAATGAGAGAGATGCAGAAAAATCATGAAAACCAAATCAAAAGATTAGTGAAAGATAGACAAAAAATACTGAAGAAAACATATGTTAAAAATCAGTTTAGACGTAATGGAAAAAGCAAACCAAAAGGCGAATGAGAAGAATGCCTTAAAAAGCAGAATTGGCCAGCTGGAAAAGGAGATAAAAAAAAGCTTTCTGAAGAAAATAACTCCTTAAAATGCAAAATGGAACTAAAGGAAGCTGATGACTTTGCAAGAAAGCAAGAAGAAATAAAACTCTTCCAAAAAAGACAAAAATTAGAAGAAAATGTGAAATATCTCATTGGAAAAACAACTGAACTTGAAAACAGATCCAGAAGAAATAATTTAAAAATTATTGGGCTATCTGAAAGCCATGAACAGGAAAAGAGCCTAGACTTCATTTTTCAAGAAATACTACAGCAAAATTGCCCTGAGATCCTAGAAGCTGAGGGTAAAATAGAAATCGAGAGAATTCACCAATCACCCCCTGAAAGAGATCCCAAAAGAAAAACTTCCAGGAATATTACTCCCAAAGCAAGGAGAAAATTCTAAAAAGATGCCAGAAACAAACAATTCAACTACCAAGGCTCCACAGTCAGGATTACACAGGATCTGGCAGCATCCACATTAAGGGCTCGTAGGGATTGGAATATGATATTCTAGAAGGCAAAAGATCTTGGTTTACAACCAAGAATTAACTACCAGCAAAACTGAAGCATCCTCTTCCAGGGGAAAAGATGGACTTTCAATGAAACAGAGGACTTTCAAACTTTCCTACTGAAACAAGCAGAGCTGAACAGAAAGTTTGATCTCCACATACAGGACTCTGGTGAACCATAGAGGGAGTGGAAGAGAGGAACTAACTATGAGGAACTTGATGATGTGGAACTGTTTATATTCCTGCAGAGGAAGAAGATATTGATTACTCATATGAACTTTCTCATTTATAAGAGCTGTTAGAAGGAACATATATAGACAGGATATAGGAAGGAGTGGAACATAATGATATGATGTAGTAAAGGGATGGAGTCAATGGGCGATGGGGGAATGTACTGGGAGGAAGGAAAAGGAGATGAAGAAGAAGCTGAGAGATGTCACACAAGAGTCAAGAAAAAGCTTTTTCAATGGAGTGGGGGGGAAGGCAAGGGGGACTGAATGAGCCTTCATTCTCATCAGAAATGGCTCAGGGAGGAAGTGGCATACACACTTAATCGGGTGAGGAAATCTGTCTTGCCCTAGAGAAGGATGGGAGAAAAGAGACGGGATGAGGGGGAATGGGGGGAGGGAAGGGGGAAATAAGTGATAGAAGAGAGGGAAAATCAAGGGAGAGGGTTCTCAGATTCAATACACTTTTGGACAGGGCCAGGATGAAAGGAGAGAGAGAATAGAATAAATGGGAGTGGAGAGGAATAGAGTGGAGGTACAGCTAGTAATAGCAACTGTGGGTAAAATATTGAAGCAACTTCTCTGGTGGACTTATGATAAAGAAAGGAACTAACCCCAGAGACAGAGCCATTGGAATCTGAACACAGACTGAAGTACAATTTATTTTTCTCTCTCTCTCTGTTCTTGAGGTTTCTCATCTTCTTTGGGGGGGGGTGGGTTATGTTTATTCTTATAACATTCAATTTACATCAATGTATGGCATGGAAATAATGTAGAGAGATTATCACACAGCCTTCTGTGAGGGGGAAGGGAGGGGGGAAATTGTAGAATTCAGAGCCTTGCAAAAAATGATGGGTATATATTACTATTTTATATAATTGGAAAACAAATTAAGTGTTGAACTCCTGAAAAAACATGGACAAGGAGAAGGTACCTTATCATATCTTCTTTGGGGCTAACTTTGATCATTATGATTTTGCAGCATTCAGTTTCCATTGTTTTGCTTTTCAATTAGTTTACCTTGTTTTAGTCATTGTATACAATATTTTCCTGGTTCTACTTCAACTTGTAGCAGGTAGATTATAATAAAAAAAAATTTACCGTAAACTTAAAAAAGAAAATAAAAGAATGAAGGACAAATATCGTCATCATCATCATCATCATCATCATCATTTGTCAGCACAAGGTCTGATACATAGTAAACTCTTCATATAAGCTTGGTGACTTGACATATGTCAAGTCATGCATTTGGATGGATAATGCATTGAATCCCATTCAGAATCTATCTGAATAGATTATATTGAACTTGTCTAACAGACTCCTGAATAGACTATTTAATATAAATAACGATCTGAGCTCAAGATTTGAAAAGAAGAAGAAATTAGATTGGAAAAAATTATATAGCATTTCAATTATCTTTATTTCAATTTTTTTTAGGTTTTTGGAAGGCAAATGGGGTTAAGTGGCTTGCCCAAGGCCACACAGCTAGGTAATTATTAAATGTCTGAGGCTGGATTTGAACTCAGGTACTCCTGACTCCAGGGCTGGTGCCACCTAGCTGCCACGGTTAATATTTTCAAGAGGTGTAAACCTCAAAACCCAGCTATATCCTTGAAATATTTTATTATAGGACCAAAGGGATTGGAGAGGAGGGAATGTGAAAAGAATGGGGCAGGGAAAATAACCACTGGTTATCTTTTTCTTTCCAAATTAGTTTTTTTTCCAATAATAGTAGAAGCAAAGTTTTGCAGTGGATGCTAGTTCCATATGGTGTAGAAACATGGATAGATCCTTAATAATACCTGAGATGGAAGAAGCAGTTATTCCTAAGTGTCTCTCCTTCCACCCTGTTCCCACTACAAATCAATGAAAGTTTCATTGTCACCATGGTGACAGCCATTTTTCTGGTAGTGGCTACCTGGCACCATCCTTGGCCAGCCATCTGCAAATGGGGGGGGGGGGGGATCTAGGAGAATGGGCATGATTTATGCATGATTTCTTTCAGCATTTCACACACACACACACACACCACACCACACACACACACACACACACACACACACCACACACACAGAGCCCAGCATCCAAAATTTTCTTCACCTCCATACACTAATAATACCCAAATATAATTACAGAGCACTTTAAGTTTTGCAAAGGACTTTATTTAGTATATTATCTTATCCCCACAGTGAACCTAAAAGGTACAAAAGATCTCCTTATCACTACTTTAAAGATAAGTAAACTGAGGTTTGACAGAAGCTAGGTGGTACAATCAATAGACCACCTGGCCTGGAGTCAGGAATACTTGAGCTCAAATCCAACCTCAGACACTTCCTCATTTTGTGACCCTGGGCAAATTACTTAACCCTGTTTGCCTCAGTTTCCTCATGAGCTGGAGAGGAAATGGAAAATAACTCCAATATCTTTGCCAACAAAAACTTCAAATGGGGTCACAAAGAACTGAACACAACTGAAACAAATTAACAATAACAACAACAAAACTGAGTCTTAAAAAGATTAAGAGATTTGCCCTTTGCAACAAATATCAAGAAACTCATTTTCAGAGACAGAATTTGAACTCTTATCTCTCCTGACTGTCATATGCAACACTCTTTCCACTATAGTTCTCCGCCCATGTAGTCTTCTAAAGTCACTTAAGGGTACATGACAAGTTGAGATGGGGAGAAGAAAAGAAAGAGAGAGTACTCCATTCTACTCATACTGCTCCCATACCTGAACTCTGGAATCCAGACAGTAAATTCATAGTGAAGGGTCCTTAAGAGCAACTAGAAGAATAAGATTTAGATAAGAGTTGGGCTTTTGCTATATCATTTAAAAATCAGTTCTTGTCACAAGAAGCTGGTCACAATTGGAAGGCTTTAAGGAAAAAAAGGGATTGTTTCAAGAAAATACAAGCAGGCAAAGCCCCAGAAAGAAAATAAATGTTAAAGTTTCCTCCCCATGATTGTATGATCAAGATTTTCTTTTAATCCATCCCTGCTGCTTTTCTCTGCAATGGTCAATCTATGCCCATATCCAGATTAAGGCAGAACATTAACAAGCAGAAACATCCATTTGGTATGTAGGAAGTTAAAATTACTTCATCACTCTCCATTTCCTGCTGTTCTGCAATCTGTGAGCATTCAAAGACTGTCCATGAGGTCGAGTTGCCCCCAGCTGCCTTTCACAACTTCACCCTGGGGTGGTATCCCCATGTGTTCTGACAGACAGTCTTTGTCGGTATCAAGGGAATGAATGAATGAATGGGAATTCTTGTCTGTCCCTGACAATCCTTCACAATCTGAACTAGAACCCAGAGCTAATGAAGGGCAAAGGCATAAGAGAAAGGAACTAGCAATAGGGACTGGACCTGTGATTTCATTACTATAAGGAACTAGATGAGGACACTAAATCTTATCAATGCAGATCACTGCCTTCTCTGCAATTAGTAATCTTGGAAAGTTAACTAAAGCACTGAGAATTTAAATGATTTGCTCATGGTCACATAGCAAAGAGAAAAGACTTGGTTTCAAATGCAGCTTTCTGTCCACTGTACTTCATGTGAATGACAGAAATTTATCAAAATAAATCTGCTCAAAGGAATCTCTAATGATATTAGTTGAAGGGGTGGGTGGCTAGGTGGCACAGTGGATAAAGCACCAGCCCTGGAGTCAGGAGTACTTGGGTTCAAATCCGATCTCAGACACTTAATAATTGCCTAGCTGCGTGGCCTTGGGCAAGCCACTTAACCCCATTTGCCTTGCCAAAAAATCTAAAAAAAAAAAAAGATATGAGTTGAATACCAATTACATGTTCTGTATAACACCTTTTTCCCAAAACACAAAGGAACAACAATAAGACTAGGGAAGGAATACCAGGGAGAAGACAGTTCAAACACTGGCAAAGTTGTCAGTAAAATCCCACTAACTGATACTAATTGGGGAAAGGCTAAGTTTAATAAAAAGTATAAATTAGTTTGTTTTTGTTTTCGTTTGTTTTTTTTAGAGAAATGTTGCTTCATTATTTTCAGATGCATACTGAAATAATGGAATTAGCTTAAGGCCTACCCCATAGAAGTTATCCTTAAGTCTTCATAGTGGAACTTGCTTTAATAACAAACTAAACACTGGCTTGTTACTAACAATACATACATATACATATATATATATATATATATATATATTTAATACACACACACTTCTGAAGTTCTTGCTAAGAGTTTGCTAAATATATTATTTACACTGCTAAGAAAAACCATAAAAATTGAAAGTACAAACTTTAAACCAACCTTTGTGCCAATTAACACAAATTTTGAATTGATAAGATTTTATTATACAAGCACAAAGAATGGGGCCAAAGGGAAAGAATCTGAGATCCTTCTATTCAGAGGATTTAATAGATCATTCAAAGGAACTGCCAGCAGCAAAAACACATCTAATTTTTTTCAGAGTAATTTAATCTTTCCCTGCCTTTACTTTCCAAGATGAATGTCACAACACAGACAAGTGGCTCACAACTCATTTGGTCTGGTACACTCACTTGATTACTGACCTATCCTTAAATTAGTTCTCTGAGGTGATGGATATAAATCATACTGTAAACTTTCAAGTGACATATACAAATATCAACTATAATTAAAAGGAAGGCAAAGTGCAGAAAGAGGACTTCTGAACAATATCTCAAGTGCTTTACCAACTGTAAAAAAGACCTTACTGCTCACCATGGAAGTCTGATGTAATAATGCAGTTTCACCCAAGAATATTCCATGTTCTCAAAATAATAGGTCTTAAATTTCCTTATACTCAGCCAACACATATCCTCATTTTCAATAGCATCTAAGGTAAGTTGGCAGCTGTCAGATGAAGCTACACCTTAGCCTTCATGGAACCATAGCTGTTGGTGATATCATAGAATAGGTTCCAGTTTGGGAACAATTTGAAGTGGAAGACTGCTGAGGGTTCTTTCAACTTAGAGATCCTATGATTCTAGTATAAGTAGGAGACTTTAAGAGTCATTAGGTATAGGTATCAAGTTTGTGTGATTTATTTATCTTCAGATCTTCCAGATGATTTTGACTATAGAGACAGAATCTTTCTCTATTATTCAGATGGTGAGTTCTAGAGAAGGAATAGAACCTCATCCCAATGGGTATACTGTATTATTCACTGTTATGAACACCTCTTCTCCATATGATATCCCCGAATCCCCAATAATTGTGAGTCTAGAAAAATCAACCCAGACTCTGAATTGGAATGGTATAAACTTCAGAGGTTTTCTAATTCCATTAACAATTCAAACAAGAATCCTTTTTCTAGCATCCTCAAAAATTGGTTATATAGCCCCAATTTGGATATACCATCTACCCAGGCATAGGTTATTCTATTTCACCTTACCATGACTTGATAGTAAGTTTTTCCTCACAGAGTTGAAATCTACCTCTCTGAGACTTCCACCCACTGATCCCTGTTGCATCCCCTGGAGGCAATCAATTAATTAATATTTTGTAAGTGCCTACTATGTCAGACACTATGCTAAATGCTGGCTGACTCTTACCTTCCTGGTAACTCTTCCTTCATATGTCAATCCTTCAAATACTTGAGGATTTTATCACTTCTGCCTTAGTCTTCTCATGCTAAAAACTTCCAAGTCCATCGATTAATACTCACAAGCCTCTCACTGTTTTTCTAGTTCATCAATGCCCATCCTAAAATGTGGCATATGGAACTGAGAACAATCATCCAGATAGATTTTATCTAAATAAAGGAGAATACAATGGAACCTGTCTTATCTTGGATAGTTTGTTTCTCTTAACACCCTTTAACATTGCATCAGTATTTCTGTCTACTATGTCATACTGCTGACATGTTGAGTTTATGGCCTTCTACAAATGCCAGTTCCTCTTTACACAAACTTATCTAAACTTATAATGACTTTCCTTCATCTTGTACATTTGCAAGAAGTTTTTTCAGAGTTTTTTCAATTTTTCAGAATTTACAGAGTTTTTTGTGTTTCACTGCTTAGTGGTGATTCTGGATTAATGGAGAGAATACTCATGCAAAATTGAGTGCCTACGTGAAGGGTGGAATTTGTATGAGGGTTTTGAATAAAAAATATTTTTTCCTTCTATGAGATACAAATGTGGTTCTAGATTTTCTTCTAGAGTTGAGGAAGAGATGTTTGGAGAAAGAGAAAAGAGTCTTTCCCCTATGAAACTCACACTAACTCTTTCCTTCACACAGGAATGCAGCATTTTGTCAACATGTTTATCCACACCTATGCATAACATTCTTGCTTTGAAAAGTCAAATTATATATTATATATATATATGATTTTTATTATCTCTATTTAAATTTAATTATATTAGATTTGGTTCAGTAGTCTTGTCTTTTGAAAGTTTTTAAGATACTGATAAAAAAAATAACTGGAAACAAGGTCAATGCACATCCATTGGGGAATGACTAAACAAACTGTAGCATGTGAATAAAATACATTCTTTATTGTTCAGAAAAAAATAATGAGTATGAACAATGAAGGAAAACTAAGAAGAATTTTACAAACTGAATCAGAGTGAAACAACAAGAACATACATGATAACTATAATTGTACAACAGATTAAAGTTGGAGTCAGAAAAATCTGGATTTAAACCCTGTTATTGGTATTTCTTAGTGGTGTAACCATGGGCAAGTCTTTTAACTTCCCTAAATGCCAGTTTCCTCATCTGTAAAATAGAGATAATAATACTTGGAATCCCCCTAGAGGTTAGTAAAGAGACACAAAAGAAGTAAAGAATGTAAAAAGAAAATGATTTTTTTTCCCAAGAGCAAGACAAGAACAAGCCTCTGCATATTTGCACTAACAAATCTTAGTTCAGAAAAACAAGTAATGAAACATCCACATCCCTCTCTACTCTTTTGCAAAGATGTGAAGGACTATAGGAACAGAATGTGATATCATATGCAATTGTTCTGTAGAATATTTTTGTCTAACTGATTTTCTTTTAACAAAAATAAACAAAGTTTTCCAGGGTATTGAAAAAACTTGAGCACATGACTGCCAAGGTGATGCCTATGATTTTTGAGAAAATAGAGAGACAGACATGGAACACTATTGTTCTATTAGAAACCAGGAGGGACGGGATTTCAGGGAAACCTGGAGGGATTTGCATGAACTGATGCTGAGTGAGATGAGCAGAGTCAGAAAAACACTATACACACTAACAGCAACATGAGAGTGATGTTCAACCTTGAAGGACTTGCTCATTCCATCAGTGCAACAATTGGGAACAATTTTGGACTGTCTGCAAAGGAGAGTGCCATATGTATCCAGATAAAGAGCTGTGGAGTTTGAACAAAGTGCAAGGACTATTCCCTTTAATTTAGAAAAAAACAGATATCTTATTGTCTGATCTTGTTACCTCTTAGACTTCTGTTCTCTAAGGATATGATTTCTCTCTCATCACACCCAATTTGGATCAAGGTACAACATGGAAACAAAGTAAAGACTGACAGAGTGCTTTCCGTGGGGGTGTGGGGGGAGGGAAGCAAGATTGGGGGGAAAATTGTAAAACTCAAATAATATCTTTAATAAAAATAAATTTAAAAAAAAGAAAATAGAAAATTTGGAATTGGATAAATATGGTCCCAGGGCAGCAAAGGAGCACAGCTGACAGAAGGCCAAGCCTGAAGGCAGGAAGACTTATCTTCACTTGGCCTCAGACACTTGCTAGCTATGTGATGCTGGGCAAGTCACTTAACTCTGTCTTAAGTTTCCTTATCTGTAAAATGGACTGAAGAAGGAAATGGCAAACCAATCCTTATCTTTACCAAGAAAACCTCAAATAGGAAAGAAAGAAAGAAGGAAAGAAAACCTCAAATGGAGTTGTGAAAAATCAGGACATATATGGAGTGACTAAACAACTACCACTCAAAAAATGGTCCCGTTTTCAAAAAAGGAAATTCTTTGACATCATAGTTAAGGAACTTGACTTCATATTATTAAAAAGATAGTCTATGATCATTATAAAAGAGAAATGATTATAATATGGATTTATCAAGAATTGGATCATAAAATATATATTTATAAATTACTTGTAAAATAAGTTTGGGATTTTTTTGATGTCTTATTTTTATATCACATTCATTTCTGGATAGAGCCCTTTCTCCCACCATAGAACTGAACCCTGTGAAGTAACTAGTACAATTATTATCATTATACTATTGTATAAATAGACTCAGCAAGTGGGATCTCTTTCTACATATTTAGTATCAAATCTGGATCCTCTCACTCCAAGTTCAGCACTTTTCCCACGCTGTCATGATGACTAGACCTACTCTGTAGATTAAGAGAAAGAGAACATCAAAAGGAGTGGTCATAACCCAAAGACTCCAGCTTCTGGGCCAAGAACTATTTGACAAACTGCTGGAAAAACTGGAAAATAGTATAACAGAAACTAGGCATAGACCAATATCTCACAACCTATACTTAGTTAAGGTCGAAATGGGTGCAGGATTTAGACATAGCAGATGATACCATAGCCAATTAGAAGAACAAAGAATAGTTTATCTCTCAGATCTATGGAGAGAGGAGTTTATGATAAAATAAGATAAAACAGATAATTTTGATTATATTAAATTTAAAAGTTTTTGCACAAGTAAAATCAAACCAACCAAGTTTGAAAGGAATGTGAAAAGTGGAGAAACTATTTTTAAAGCTAGCATTTTTTTTTAGTTTTTTGTAAGACAATGGGGTTAAATAGCTTGCCCAAAGCCACACAACTACGTAATTATTAAGTGTCTGAGGCCAGATTTGAACTCAGGTACTCCTGACTCCAGGGCCGGTGCTTTATCCACTGCACAGCCCCACAGCTAGCATTTCTGATAAAGGATTAATTTCTAAAAAATATGAAGAATTGAGTCAAATTTATAAGAACACAAGTAATTCCCCAATTGATAAGTGGTCGAAGAATATGAGCAGGCAGTTTTCAAATGGAGACATTAAATATCTATAATTAAATGAAAAAATGTTCTGAATTATTACTGATTAGAGAAATGCAAATTAAAACAACTGTGAGGTACCACCTCACAACCATCAGGTTGGTCAATATGACAAAAAAGGAAAATAATCCATATTGGAGGGGATGTGAGAAACCTGGGACACTGATGTATTGTTGGTGGATTTGGGATTCAATCATTCTAGAGAGCAATTTGGAACTATGCCCTAAGGGCAATAAAACTCTATATACCTTTTGATCTAGCAATCCTACTATGCTCTATCCCAAAGACATCTTAAAAAAGGAGAGTAGACCTTCATATAAAAATATTTAAAGCAGCTAGTTTTGTAGGGCAAAGAACTGGAAACTGAGAGGATGCCCATCAATTGGGGAATGGTTGAACAAATTGTGGTATATGAATGTGATAGAGTGTTATTTTTCTGTAAGAATTCTTGAACCAAAAAAAAAAGAATTATTGAACCAATGGCAGGGACATGAGATGAGGGGCAGCAGATAAGGCAGTCAGTACTCACCTCTGATTGAGGAGGGTTGAGCACATACACCTGGATGCATGCTGTAAATGTGCCAGCTGTATAAGCTCAACCCTTCACAATCAAGAGGTGAGGCTCAACTTTGCTTCACTTGCCACCCCCTCACCAGACATCCTGGGTGGACTTTGGAAAAGCCTGGGAAGACTCAATGGACTAATGCTGAATGAAAAAAAGTAGAACTAGGAGAACATTGAACATGTTAATAGCAACACTGTGTTACATCATGGAAACAATGTAAAGACTAACAAACTGCCTTCTGTGGGGGTGGGGGAGGGAAGTGAGATGGGGGGAGATTGTAAAATTCAAAATAATATTTTTTTATTTAATTTATTTATCTGTGATAACAGTAACTATGATAGACTTAGTTCTCTCATCAGCAGTACAATGATCAAAGACATTCTAAAGGACTTGTAAAATATCATCCACAATCAGAGAAAGAACTATAGAAACTAAAACACACAATTTCTAATTTTTTAAATTAGTTCTATGCTTTCTGTTTTTTTAATCTCTCATGGTTGTTTTTTAAAGATTTTATTTTGAGTTTTACAATTTTTCCCCTAATCTTACTTCCCACCCCCATAGAAGGCAATTTGCCAGTCTTTGCAGTGTTTCCATCTCATGGTTGTTTTTTAAACTTTTATTCTGATTCTTCTTTCACAGCATGACTAATAAGAAAATATGTTTAACAAAGAGAAATACCCATATCAGATTCTTTGCTGTCAAGGGGAGGGAAGGGAGAAAAATATGGAACTCAAATTCTTACCAAAAATGACTGTTGAAAAAACTACCTTTCCATGTAGTTAGAAAAATAAATTTATTTTTAAAATAAAACATGTTGAAAAAATTTTTAAAGGAGTGGTCATTTATATTATTTTTTGCAGTTAGGGTTAAATGACTTGCCCAGGTTCACACAGCTAATAAGTGAATGTTCACTTCTGCCTTCAAGCTTCAGTTTCAGCTCCATTTTATATATTCTGTCACTCACTACCCCATTAATGCATCAGAGTCATGAAGAACTGGGTTTTTTCCCTTCTTTCTTTCCAACACAATCACTAAGCCTACAAAAAAACTTTAAATCATTCAGCTCTTTTAAAATGTCTCTAAAACAAAACAAAAAACCCCAACTACAAAGACAGCTTCTACTGTTTTGTAAGCTATTTATGGGGGGGGGGGGGGTAATGGTGAAATGGTACTACTATATGTGGTAAATCTCAAATTGAGTGGAACATAAGATAAAATAGAATCTTGTAAGTTCTAAGATTCTGAGTTCTTGCTATATTCCCTCCCCCACCTACCCACCAGGTTTAATTTCACAGAAAGTCACTTATGCAGCCAGATGGAAAGTAATTTGCTATCAAAGCCATTCAGGATATTCTGAAATGGATTTCAGCTATTTCCCAATATTCTTTCCAAGAGTAAATCACACTATATCTCTATGCCTTGGTACCAATAAAAAGGAAAATTAAGTAGAACTTATCATTTCAGGACAGAAAGAAGCTAAAACCTGGTTCTTTCTTTTCTTCTTTTCTATCCTTTGATTACTTCAAAAACTGCCATATTTTAAATTTAAGTAAACCTGTGGGAGCCCCTCATAGTCCTGGTTGGTTACTTTTCCTTCCTCACCATTATCATTACAAAAACAAAAAGCAAACTAGAAAACCAGAGTGATGCGATATATGATTCAGGTTTCAGTGTCATTTTGAATGCACTGAAAATTATGAGTATCTGACCCTTCTCTTATCTTCAACTAATAGTAACCAGAGACATTTGTGACCTTGGGTAAATCTCTCAATCATTTCTGTTTCCTCATCTATAAAATGAGGGAGCTGGACTAGATGACCTTCTAGCTCTAAATCTATGACCTGATATCTTGCCTAGAGAAACCATGAATCAACTGAAATTCCTCTTCCTCACTCAGATTACATAATATTTTAATATATCCTTATTTATTTTGTTAAATATTTCCCAATTACATGTAAAAAAATTTAACTTTTCAAAATTGAATTCTAAGTTCTCTCCTACCCTTCCTTCCCCTTCTCCTTGAGAAGGCAAGTAATTTCCATTTCAAAATCATTCAAACTCCCAAAATGTTAGTTTCACATTAGCAATGTGCCATCCATGAATCAACCCCAAATGAAGTATCAAAGGTTTTCCTCTTATGAGGGGATGTGAGCATTGAACTCAATTAATGGAATAAACACATTTTAGACTGAACAGGCACATCTTCCCCATTACATATCTTCCTTTTTTAGATATATTTCGCATCTAGGCTCTGGATAAGTACAGGCCCCTATCAATAACTCAGACAGACACATCACATGAGCTCCTGATAGCCCAGTCTATAGAATTATCAACCAGTATCATCCAGAACAAACATTGAGAAACCAGAAAAAAACAATGGAGTTCCACAATTGTTGAAGGCTCTATTACTTCTATCTCACTTTCTCTGGGTGAGCCAGAAAGACTAATAACTTTGATTACTGTGTATCAGTCCTAATAATAGCACATAACATTGAAATACTTTCTCCTTTTCAACCCTCTTGAGATCAGCTTTGTAGTACAAGAAGCCAATTGTGTTTCTTCATGCTCAAAACCAATTCCTAAATTTCAAGGGCCACAGTAACTGATCACTGAAAGGACACAAAACAATCTGATTTAGCTTCAGTCCCCCCCACACACACACACACACCATTTGTTGGAGAGACCTAAGGGTGACCCAATGAACCCCCATGACCTCTTTTCCCAGAAAATAGGAGGGGAGAGGTACCAGACTTATGGTTTCATTAATATAAGGAAATCTTAGCTGAAGAAACTCCCTCTATTAATGCAGATTCATACCTTTTTACTGTGACTTATACTTTGATTTATATTAACCTAATATATAATTTTATTATATATTACAATATTAAATATATACTGTATATTATATGAACATTATATCAATATAGTGTTTCAAATTATATAGGTATAGTAAATATATTAGTATATATATATATATATATATATATATATATATAATTAGAATTGTCTAGAGCACTGAATTAAAATGTTAAAATGATTTTCCCAAGGTCACAGGGCCAGTAAGTTTCAGATTCAGATGAAGAACTTGAACTCAGGCTTTTCCTAATGCCAAAGCCAATTTTCTTAACTATACCATAGTTGCTTCTCAGAACCTCTCAAGATGATCCCCAAAGAAAAAACTCCCATGGTTCCAGAGCCCACAATACCATTACCAAGTTGTAGAAGCTTCCAGGATCTCTCGTGTATTATGATTCAGCAGCAAAAACAAAAGATATGTATCTTTAAAAGGTTAGGGTACAACTTTTTCCATAATAGAAACCTGGAGGTGAGCACAGCTATTGGTAACACAAATGAGTTGCACTAGATGAAATCTGCTCTAAGAGTTTTTTGTTATTGTTCATACAAAGGGGAATAAAGAAGGGCGTAAGGAGAGGAGGAGCCCTATTTCCATGCAAAAATCATGATGCTCATAGAGAAAGAGATGCTCCAAAGTAATCCTCAGTCCAAACTCTCACCTTTCCATTGGGCTCCTTCCAAATGTATGCCTGTTGTTCAAGTCTTCAGTTGCCACTCTCTCCTGAACTAATTTTCTTACTTACCATCTAATTCACTATCTGCACAAAGATGAACATTCTCATCTGGAATTCACACAGTTTGCACAATTGGTGTCTTTCCTTCCATGCTGACATACTAACAACTCCCAGGTTAGCTTCCAAATCCTTCCTGATGGTGCTAAATATACCCCACAGAATTATAGTCATTTGTTCCTACTTGAAGAAATAGGAGATGGAGGTGGGAAACCTTAGCACTGAAGAAAAACACCTGCTTCTGATTTCTTTCAGGTCAGTATCTCCCCCAAGCTCCTTACCCAGGCGTTCTCCATTTACCTGTACAAAAAGTGCCATCATTGGGAATGAATGTCTTGTTATTGTTTGTTGCTCGATATCCTTCCAGACAAATGCAATAAAAACCACCAAGTGTATTATGGCATGATGCTTTGTTCCCACAGACCACGTTAGCTCCAAACTGACACTCATCTTTATCTGTTGACACATTCCAGTGCACAAAAAAAAGAGTTAAAAACATACCACATGATGATGCTGTATTTATAACAACAAAGATGGACTTAGTAACATTTTATTTTCATGGCCTACATGAAAAATATTTCATATGGAAAAGGACTTAGACACAGGATCAGAAATTCTCATGGAAGAGAACTTGGCAATTCTCTAGTCCAATCCTCTAATATTACAGATGAGAAAATTCAGGCTTAGAGGGGCTGAATGGCTTGCCAAAATCACACAGCTAGTAAGTAAAGTTCCTCTGACTCCTAATCTAATATTCTTGCCAATATGATGACCAGCAAGATTTTGTTCTGCTTAACCCCAAAAAGGAGATGTAGGAGCAATAGATGAGAAAAAAATTATAGGGGGCAGCTGGGTGGCACAATGGATAGTGCACCAACCCTGGAATTAGGAGGACCTGAGTTCAAATGCAGCCTCAGCCACATGATTACCTAGCTGTGAGACTTTGGGCAAGTCACTTAATCCCATTGCCTTGCAAAAAAAAAAAGAAAGAAAAAAAAAGAAAAAAATTATAGGGAGACAGGGTTCAGATCAATATAAAGGAAAAACTTCCAAATAATTAGAGCTATCCAAAATTTAAGTGAGCTACCTCAAAGGTTTTAATGAGTTCCCCATCCCTAGTGGTCTTCTAGTTCATTAACTTCATAGTTTCCTAGAATCTGACATCTAGATCACTTTAGTTTATGTGCATATGTCTGTATCAATAATACATAAGTGTGTGTACATGTAAATACATACACACATACACACACACACACACACACACACACACATGTATATACTTAAATTCTTACATTGGAATACAATATATATCCCAATGTAAGAATTTAAGTTCCTTTAGGGTAGGCCCTGGATCATTCTAATCTTTGTATCCACAGTGCCTAAAACAAAACAGTAGGTGCTTAATAAATGTTTTTGATTAAATTAGTCATGAATGTTACAGAGGCGATCCTTGTCCCAGGTAGGGGTGGAAGTATCTCTCTAGTGAGTTCTATGGAATGTTGACATTCCATGATGAAAACCTCACCTTTTTCCAGCTCATTTTTTCCTTTATACAAGATAAGGAAGTAGTATTTCACTACCTTCCTTTCACTTTGGGGAAATGGAATTCAAGGTGGTTTTTTTTTAAGCTAAATGAAATAATGGGAGATTTAATCCATAGGATTTGGAGCTAAGAGACCTAAGAAAATATCTGTTTTCACCATGCTTCTTCATAAAGAAAGTAAGCACAAAAAATCAAGTGACTTTCCCAGGATCACTTTTAAGTGGAAGAGCTAGGAAATCCATGTTTTATGATGGTAATTTTAGTTCTCTTTCCACTATAACATGATATCTTCCAGAATATAAAATTTATCATAAGGAAGATTCTTTAAAAGTTTTCATTTAGGGGGCAGCTAGGTGGCGCAGTGAATAGAGCACCAGCCTTGGAGTCAGGAGTACCTAGGTTCAAATCCGACCAAAGACACTTAATAATGACCTAGCCGTATGGCCTTGAGCAAGCCACTTAACCCCATTCATTGCCTTGAAAAATCTAAAAAAAAAATAAAATAAAATTTTTCATTTAGGAATAAAAAAAGATTTCAGTCAACCTGACATGAACAATCCCAGCAGCCCAAAACTCTTAGATAGGAAAGCAACCATAAGTCCTTTCCCCAATCTGGGTCTCAGTTTTCTCATGTGTAAAATAAGGTGGTTCTTTTGGGTCTCATTTATCCCTAGTATTCCATGATTATATGAACATTCTATGCCTTTTCAACTCTTTAGGATTAGGGAATTCAGGACTTACCATGACATTGAGTTCTCCCATTGCCCACAAATCCATAATTGCAGATACAGATCTCCTTTCCATCTCTCTGCTGACAAGTAGCATGCACGTGACAAGTGGCACAGACATCTGGAACTGAATCATATATCATATCTTTAAGGAAAAGAAAAACAACTCGTACAAGTCAGTTTGTGATTTCCTACAAATAGATACTAGAATTGTATATAATTGAGCAAAACTGACTTCTCCAGTATGCTATTTTTTTTATAAGTAAACAAATGTATAATTCAGAAGGAGTGGAGAAAAAGCATCTTTTGGTAGCCATGGGATTCTATATTTAGGACTAGATTGCTGCAAATACTCTTGATGATGCTTAAGAAGCATATCTGTCAAACCATAGCTGGGCATTAGAAATAGGAAACTGCCTCAAAGACAATGTTATTCAAAGCTACTCTTTCTATGGAAGTATGAGTTACCATTGCCCGAGAACATACATATATATATATATATATATATATATATATATATATATATATGTATATATATATATATATATATATATATATGTATATATACATATATATATATGTCTCAATGAAATATTTCTAATAGAAACTCTCATACACATTTTTATATGAAATCTAGAAATAAACCAGATTAATAGTTACTATTAGTAACTAACATAACATGATGTATCTCTTGAAGCACATTTACATTTTGTCTTTTATGATAGTTATTTGCATAATTAAAGTCCCTTTTTCAACCAGAATATAAGTTCTTTGAGATCAGTAATAGAAGACAACAAATACAGTGAAGAGATACTGTGGGGTAAGACAAGTTCAAGAAATAAACCCAGAAGAGAAAAATCTCATAACAATATAAGAAGAGCTTTAAAGGGGAAAATAATGAAAGAGTAACAATCCTGGAATCAGGAGGACCCAAGTTCAAATTCAGCCTCAGACATTTAATACTTACTTAACTGTGTGACCTTGGACAAGTCCCACTTAATCCCATTTCCTTGCAAAAAAACAAAAACAACAAAAAAAAGTGTGTATGTGTGTGTGGGGAGGATAATGACTTGTTCACAAAGACTAAAATAATAGTTGTAAAAAAATAAATCATGAAACTAGAAAAGAAAAGAAGATTCAGAAGGGAAAAATGGAAAAGAGAATTAATTGTTTAGAATAGAAAGTAATAAAGTCTTGCCTAAATAATGACTCCCTGAAAAAAAATAGAAGAGAGCATAAAAAACTCAATCACTCTGTGAAACAAGTAGAATTATAACATAGTCAAAAGATTAGGAAAATAGAAGAAAATATAAAGTATTTACCATCCCCAAGAAAAATGACCTGGAAAACAGGTCAAGAAAGGGCAATATAGGGGTGGCTAGGTGGCGCAGCTGATAGAGCACCGGCCCTGGAATCAGGAGTACCTGAATTCAAATCCTGCCTCAGACACTTAATAATTACCTACTGTGTGGCCTTGGGCAAGCCACTTAACCCCATTTGCCTTGCAAAAAAAAAAAAGGCAATATATATCAGGCCAGGACATCACATCTCAAGAAATTATAAAAGAAAAATGTTCATAGCTTTTAAAATCAAAAACAAAGAGAATGTACTAATTATCTCCTGAAGAAAATTCATCCTTACTAAATCCAGAAATGACATTGCTAAAATCCAGAGCCTGCAAGTGAAAGAAATAATACTGAAAGTAGTAAGAAAGAATTCAGTACTAAGGAATCCTTGTTAGTATCAAAAAGACTTCTCAACAATTACTACAAAGAGAAGTCAGAGAATGTGATATCCCAGAAAGCAAAAGAAAGATTACAATGAAAAGTGACGTTATCAGGTGAGGAAAAAGAACTGCCACTATATCTCAGAGAGGGAGAAGTTGCATGATGTCATGGATGAAGAGCTGGCCTAGAAGTCAAGAAAACCTGAACTGAAATTCCACATCTGACAGATATTGGCTGCATGAATTTTAGCAGGTCATATAATTGCAGAGAAAGAGCTACTTTGCCTTGGTAGAGAGAATCTCCTCATCCAAAAATTCCATGAAATTATATCTAAAATATAGTTCTATTAATATATACCTATGTGCCTCAGTCAATAAACTCCCAGATAGTTTGCATTTTCAATAATAATTTTAAATGTAATTTTGCAAGGTTTAATTCTGCAAATTCTGGTTCATTATATAGGTTTCAATTCTCAACTTAATTTCTCTAATTGCATCTCTAGGGTACTCTTGTAAGCTATCTTATCATCTGAAAAAATCATAATTTTATTTCTTCCTTGCCCATGCTTACTCCTTCAAGTTCTACAAAAGACTTTACAGAAAAATATTTTATCAAATATCAAATAATAGGAAAAATATTACTTTTCATGGTTTGAAGATGCTGATAAAATAAGAATACTGTCTAATTACAGATTTAATGCTATTCAAACCATCAAAGAATTACTTAATAGAAAAAATAATTCTATAATAAATTAAAATAATAATAATGATATAATAAAATTCATCTAAAGTACTATAAGGTCAAGAATCTCAAAGATAATTATGAAAAATGAAAAGGAAAGGCCTATCAAGTCTCTAATTAAATACAAAGTAGCAATCATCAAAACTATTTGTATCAGATAAAAAATAGAATTATTAGACTTCCAGACAAGATGACAGAGAGAAAACAGGCACAGTTCGAAAGTCTCCTGATCTTTCCCCATCTATCATATGAAACAAACAGAATTCCGACCCACAAAACCCAGAAAGAAAAGCCAGGAGAAAGAACATCTACCTTAGGATTTGTCTCCTGGAGCAGCATTGGATGAATTCAGGTGGATGAGTCTGGGCTCAGAGGGCTGATCAATCCTGGATCAGTCAGATTAGCAGCTGAACTGGAGCGGGGAGTCTGAGGGCCAGAGGGCCAGACCTGCTGGATCAGTGGTGGGGCTAGACGTCAGGGGCTTGAGTCAACTAGGGAGCAGAGGCACGGGTGTTGGTGCTGTCCCTCTGGAGCTTGCCAATGGGGCTGGGGGGGGGGGGGGGTGGAGTTCCAGAGCAGGAGAGGTACCTATACCATCCCTGGGCTCCTCTGGTCTGAGGAACTCTGAGTCTACAGCTCCATTGCTGCTGAGGCCTCTTCCAGGAAACAATAATTGCAGACTACTTCTGCCTCAGGCCAAGGTGTGTGAGCAGAAGAAGCAGCCCAACTGACAACAGGGAGAGGAATGACCTCACCCCAGAGTAAAGCTCCTCATTGATTGAAGGCAAAAGAATTCAATAGCTCCAACTCCTCCCTTCAAGCAAAGGGAGAAGGCTTCAATCAAGGTCACAGACACTCCAGAGAAAGCAACCAGCACCTCCTACTGGCCAGCCAGAGGAATTTCATTCAGTGAGTAAAGCCTCAAGTGATCCCAAGCCCCTGTGAAACAGCCCTTCCCAAACTCAAGGTCTTAGCAAAATGAAGAAGGGTCAGTGGAAAGGTGGAGCAATAGAAAAATTCTTGGAAGGAAAAGACCCTAACTCAGAGAGACCTAAAACCTCTGAGGAGAATACAATCTGGTCTTCAGCACAGAAAGACTTCCTTGAAGAAATAAGGAAGGAGCTTAAAAATCAACTGGAAAATTTGGGAAAGATAATTAATACCTTGCAACAAGAAAACAAATTTCTGATGAAAAGACCAGAGCTAAACAGAGAATATGGATAGCAAACAGGAGGTTCAAGAGACATATGAAAAGGTAAAAAAAACAAATCCTTAGAAAATACAACTGGACAAATACAAAAGGAGAATAAATCTCTCAGATCCTCAATTGGAAAAATACAAAATGAAAATAAATCTCTCAGATCCTCAATTGGACAAATACAAAATGAAAATAAATCTCTCAGATCCTCAATTGGACAAATACAAAATGAAAATAAATCTCTCAGATCCTCAATTGGAAAAATACAAAATGAAAATAAATCTCTCAGATCCTCAATTGGACAAATACAAAATGAAAATAAATCTCTCAGATCCTCAATTGGAAAAATACAAAATAAAAATAAATCTCTCAGATCCTCAATTGGAAAAATACAAAATGAAAATAAATCTCTCAGATCCTCAATTGGAAAAATACAAAATGAAAATAAATCTCTCAGATCCTCAATTTGGGCAAATACAAAATGAGAATAAATCTTTCAGATCCTCAATTGGGCAAATGCAAAAATAAAATAATTCTCTCAAAACCTCAATTGGTCAAATGGAAAGCTCTTTCAAAAGTAGAATTGACCAATTGGAAAGGAGTTGCAAAAAAAAGGTTAAAGAAGAAAACTCCTCCCCAAAAAAAGGAATGGAGTCTACAGAAACTAATGACTCCATGAGACAGCAAGAGTCAGTTAAACAAAATCAAAAAATAGAAAAAATAGAAGAAAATGTAAAATACCTCATCAACAAAACCACTGACCTCAAGAATAGATCAAGGAGGGGCAACATGAAAATTGTAGGACTTTCTGAAAACATTGAAGAGAAAAAAAGCCTGAACTTAATATTACACGATCTAGTGATGGAAAACTGCCCTGATATCATGGAATCGGAGGGCAAAGTAGTTATAGAAAGAGTACATCGATCCCCACCAGAAAAAGACCCTAAAATGAAAATACCAAGGAATGTTTTGCCCAAATTCCAGAACTATCAAATAAAAGAGAAAATCCTGCAAGCAACCAGAAAGAAACAATTTAAATATCAAGGAGCCACAGTAAGGATCATGCAGGACCTGGCTGCATCAACATTAAGGGAATAAAGGGCCTGGAAGGAGATATTTTGAAGAGTAAGGGAACTTGGAGTGCAGCCAAGAATCCACTTTCCGACAAAGCTGAACCTTTTCTTCCAGGGAAAAAGATGGACATTTAATGAAATGGAAGAATTCCAAAAATTTCTGATGAAAAGACCAGAGCTAAACAGAGAATATGGATAGCAAACAGGAGGTTCAAGAGACATATGAAAAGGTAAAAAAAAGGGGGGGGCAGTAAAAGGAAAAAAATTGCTATCCAGTAAGTTGAAACTGGCTATATCCCAACATGGGAAAAAGATTCTGATAAATCTTGAGAAATGTAACTCCAACAGAGAGAATATACCTAGACAGAAATGATGGACATTCATGATCTATCCACGAGACTGCTATCTAATGGGTTGTAACTGGCTTTAACCCCACTTGGGAGAAAGACTCTAATAACTCTCAGGAATTTTGACTCTATTCAATAGAACATACCGAACTAGAAGGAACAGACACTCAGAATTTTCTATGACTTAGATAGAATAATCTAAAAAACACTACCTCCTTAAAAAGGGGGACAGGAAAGAGACAGGAGGAGGGATGGGATTGAATGGGGTAAATCTCATTACACTAAGAGGTACAAAAAAACCTATGGTAATAGAGGGGAAGAAGGGAGCAGATGAGAAACACCTGACTCTTCTTCTCATCAGACTTGGCTTAAAGTCAACCTACACATACTCAGTTAACTTATAAAACATCTAAACTTTCCAGTTTTAAAAGGGGGAAAGGGGAGGGGGACAGAGAAAGGGAAGGGGAGTGGGGGACAAAAGGGGAAATAAAATGAAGGAAAGGGAAAAAGGAGAAAGGGAAAGGGGAAAGAAAGGGGAGGGTGTGATATAGGAGGGCAAACACACTAAAGGGGGTGGTATTCAGAAACAAAATACTGGGGAATATGGATAAAGGGGGGAAGGGGAAAATACAAACAGAAGGAAGATAGCATGGAGGGCAATGAAGAATTAGTAATCATAACTTTGAATGTGAATGAGATGAACTCTCCCTTAAAAAATAAGCAAACAGCAGAGTGGATTAAAAACCAGAATCCTAAAATATGTTGCTTACAAGAAACTCATTTGAAGCAGAGAGATACATATAGAGTAAAGGTAAAAGACTGGAGCAAAATATATTTTGCTTCAGCTAAATTAAAAAAAATCAGGGGTAGCAATCCTTATCTCAGACAAAGCAGCAGCAAAAATAGATAGCATTAAAAAAGATAAGGAAGGAAACTTTATCCTCCTAAAAGGTACCATAGACAATAAAGTCATCTCAATACTGAATATATATGCACCCAGTGGGACAGCATCCAAATTCTTAGAGGAGAAGCTAAAAGAACTACAGGAAGACATAGACAGCAAAACTCTACTAGTGGGAGACCTCAACCTCCACTCTCAGATCTAGATAAATCAAATCATAAAATCAACAAGAAAGAATTTAAGGAGGTAAATAGATTGTTAGAAAAATTAGATATGGTAGACTTATGGAGGAAACTGAATGGGGATAACAAGCAATATACCTTTTTCTCTGCAGTATATGGAACTTATACAAAAATTGACCATGTACTAGGACATAAAAACCTAATGATCAACTGCAGAAAGGCAGAAATAGTGAATACATCTTTTTCAGATCACAATGCAATAAAAGTCATATGCAATACTGGGCCAAGGAGATATAGACCCAGAACAAATTGGAAACTGAATAACCTCGTTTTAAAAAATGAGTGGACCAAAAACAAATTATAGAAAGAATTAACCATTTTATCCTAGATAATGATAATAATGAAACAACATACCAAAACCTATGGGATTCATTCAAAGCGACTCTCAGGGGATATATTATGGCTCTAAATGCTTACATGAATAAATTGGAGAAAGAGGAAATCAATGAACTAAACATGCAACTAAAAAAATTAGAGAAAGAACAAATCAAAAGTCCTCAATTAAATACCAAATTAAAAATTCTAAAAATTAAAGGAGAAATTAATAAAAGCAAAAGAACTATTGAATTAATAAATAAAACCAAAAGTTGGTATTATGAAAAAACCAATAAAATTGATAAACCTCTGGTCAATTTGATTTAAAAAAAAGAACGAAGAAAATCAAATTGCTAGTATCATAAATGAAAAAGGTGAACTCACCACCAATGAGGAGAAAATTAAAGTAATAATTCAAAATTATTTTGCCCAACTCTATGCTAATAAATTTGATAATCTAAGTGAAATGGATGAATATTTACAAAAATATAAGTTGCCCAGGTTAAATGAAGAAGAGATTAAATACCTAAACAACCCTATCTCAGAAAAAGAAATTGAACAAGCCATCATTGAACTACCTTAAAAAAATCTCCAGGGCCTGATGGATTCACAAGTGAATTCTACCAAACATTTAAGGAACAATTGGTTCCAATTCTATATAAACTCTTTGGAAAAATAGGGAAAGATGGAACTCTGCCTAACTCTTTCTATGAAACCAATATTGTGCTGTTACCTAAACCAGGAAGAGTTAAAACAGAGAAAGAATATTATAGACCTATTTCCCTGATGAATATAGATGCAAAAATCTTAAATAAAATCTTAGCAAAAGGATTAAAACAAGTTATCACTAGGATAATACATTATGATCAAGTAGGATTTATCCCAGGAATGCAGGGTTGGTTCAATATTAGGAAAACTGTTAGTATACTCAATTATATCAACAACAAACCTATCAGAAATCATATAATCATATCAGTAGATGCTGAAAAAGCTTTTGACAAAATACAGCATCCATTCCTATTAAAAACACTGCAGAGTGTAGGAATAAATGGACTGTTCCTTAAAATAATTAGCAGTATCTACCTGTAACCATCAACAAGCATTATATTCAATGGGGAGAAACTAGAGGCATTCCCAATAAGATCAGGGGTGAAACAAGGGTGCCCATTATCACCACTACTATTCAATAATTGATTAGAAATGTTAGCGTCAGCAATTAGGGAAGAAAAAGAAATGGAAGGAATTAGAATTGGGAAGGAAGAGACAAAACTCTAACTCTTTGCAGATGACATGATGGTCTACCTAGAGAATCCCAAGAAATCATCCAAAAAACTACTGGAAACAATTAGCAATTTTAGCAAAGTTGCAGGTTATAAAATAAATCCTCATAAATCCTCAACTTTTCTATATATGTCTAGCAAGATACAGCAGGAAGAGTTAGAGAAATCCCATTCAAAGTAACCTCAGACAATATAAAATATTTGGGAGTCTATTTGCCAAGACAGACTCAGAATCTTTTTGAAAACAATTGTAAAACACTTCTCACACAAATTAAATCAAAATTAAATAACTGGGCAAATCTCAACTGCTCATGGATAGGTAGAGCTAATATAATAAAAATGACAGTTCTACCTAAATTAAACTACCTGTTTAGTTCCCTACCAATCAAAATTCCAAAAAATTACTTTAATGAGTTAGAAAAAACTATAAGTAAATTCATATGAAGAAATAAAAAGTCAAGAATTTCCAGGAATTTAATGAAAAAAAAGTGCAAAGGAAGGGGGCTTAGCACTACCTGATCTAATATTATATTATAAAGCATCAGTCATCAAAACTGTTTGGTATTGGCTAAGAAATAGAGTGGTGGACCAGTGGAAAAGACTAGGTGTAAAAGCAGGAGACGATTATAGTAATCTGCTGTTTGATAAACCCAGAAAGTCCAGCCATTGGGATTAAAAACTCCCTCTTTGATAAAAACTGCAGGGATAATTGGAAGTTAGTATGGAAGAAACTTAGATTAGACCAACACCTAACACCCTTTACCAAGATAAGATCCAAATGGTTACATGACTTAGACATAAAAAAACAATAGTATAAGCATAGTAGAAGATCAAGGACTAGGTTACCTGTCAGATCTATGGAAAGGGGAGCAGTTTATGACTAAGGAAGAGTTGGAGAAATCACCAAAAACCAATAAGATGATTTTGATTACATTAAATTAAAAAGGTTTTGCACAGATAAAACCAATGTAACCAAGATCAAAAGGAATGTAGTAAATTGGAAAACAATCTTTACAACTAATGATTCTGACAAAGGACTCATTTCTAAAATATAACAGAGAACTGAGTCATATTTTTAAAACAAAAAGCCATTCCCCAATTGACAAATGGTCCAAGGATATGCAAAGGCAATTTACAGATGAGGAGATCAAAGCAATCCATAAACATGTGAAAAAATGCACTAAATCATTAATTATTAGAGAAATGCAAATTAAAGCTTCCCTGAGGTACCACCTCACACCTCTCAGATTGGCCAATATGACCAGGAAGGATAATGACCATTGTTGGAAGGGTTGTGGGAAATCTGGGACACTATTACACTGTTGGTGGTGCTGTGAACTCATCCAACCCTTCTGGAGAGCTATTTGGAACTACACCCAAAGGGCAACAAAAATGTGCATACCCTTTGACCCAACAATACCACTACTGGGTCTATACCCTGAAGTGATCATGAAAAAGTGTAAAAACATCACTTGTATAAAGATATTTATTGCAGCCCTGTTTGTGGTGGCAAAGAAATGGAAATCAAGTAAATGTTCTTCAATTGGGGATTGGCTTAGCAAATTGTGGTATATGTATGTCATGGAACACTATTGTTCTATTAGAAACCACGAGGGATGGGATTTCATGGAAGCCTGGAGGGATTTGCATGAGCTGATGCTGAGTGAGATGAGCAGAACCAGAAAAACAATGTATATCCTAACAGCAACATGGGGGTGATGTTCAACCTTGAAGGACTCCATCATTCCATCAGTGCATCACTCGGGAACAATTTTGAGCTGTCTGCAAAGGAGTGCCATCTGTATCCAGATAAAGAGCCATGGAGTTTGAACAAAGTTCAAGAGATAAAGAAGAATTGGAAGATATCAGGACACACAGAAATGATATTTCCCTTAATGGTCGCAATTTTATGCTGCTGAAAATTTCATCATGGAAAAAAGGGGATCTTAAAGGAAGTTCTCTGCTGGACTTTTTGAATACATTCTATACATAGCAGGCACAAATATATATTAACTAAGGTTCCTACCTACCAACCCAGCACCACAAAAGTAATAATTTCATCTTTAAGGTAACATCAGAAGTTCTTGGGGATTCAGTACTTATTGGAAGACAATAGAGAACATAGGTTATCCTTCTCTGAATCAGACCCAGAGCTCACAGCAGCCATAGAAGGGAAAGAACAATGAATTTAGGTTCTGATCTCAACAATCATTTATAAGAAGAAGAGACTTAAAGCTATACCAGTTTCTTTGCCACCCTTTGTAATCAGAGCGAAAAAAGATGTCTATGAGACAAATTAGTGGTTGGAAAAACCTCCCAGACATACTAGTAGTATGAAATGTTTCTGTATAGTTTCATTTGTGGTTTCTGTGATGGTTTTGTTCAACTGAACTTCCTTGTAAAAAGAGAGTTCAACTAAGATGTGACAGTGTTTTTTCTTTAGAAGGCATCAATAAAAAAAAATTTATAAAGCCTACTACACCCCAAGTTGAGGTGGGAAGTGTTGGAGGATAGGGATAGGAGAGAAGGTCAGCCTCCTTCCTAACTGAGAGTATTGGATGGGAGCCTCAGAGAGGCCAAAACAAAGATAGTTAATAAACAGGAGAGTCTATTCTTTAACATCTAGCAAGGCATATATCCTGCTTGTTACTGATAATTTATAAATAGAGTAAGACATTTAGTTTTTATAGTACCTTCAACGGCTCATAGCTTTGGTCTTAGGATCATAGATTTAGAGCTGAACCTGAGAGATCATCCAGGCTTATTCCCCAATTTTACATAAGAAGAAACTGAGTTTCCCAAAAGCTGGGGTTTGCCTAAAGTCACATAGTATCAACTGTCAATCAGGATTCAAACTTAATTCTTCCAATTTCAAATTAAAAACTTATCACAGCACAGAAGTCTCTCTTATGAGGTGCTACAAAATAGATTTTTGTATTCAAAGAAGCAACTACAGATTGGTTTGTCTTCATATAATAGAAACAGATTGTTACCCAAGCCTCATTCCTTTTCTTCACCTCAGCCCCTATTTGGCCTAGATGCTATGAAGTAGAGATAATGTTTAGAGAAATATGTTCCCTATTCCCTCTGCATTGATTAGGAATCTTACATTAACACTGATGCCATTCCACCAACTAATGGACAGTGGGAGGTCAATGAATTTTTTTAGTAAAGTACCTTGCCACTCCCTTGCCACTCAGTTAATCCTTGCCCCCAGGTCCAAAGTAAACCCCTATCAACAAAAAAAACAGATTTCTGCCCTAGCCTAAAAAGGATTAAATCTTGGAGCTATACCCTCAGGATCTCAACTCTGCTCTTTGATTTACTATCCCCCTCTTCTATATATTTAATTACCTCATCTCTACCCTCTGAGCTACCACCCTTCCATCTACATATCCCTAATTAACTCATCTTCCTGCCCCTTTAAAAGCTCATATGTCATCAGCTGATTTGCTCCATTTCCTTTGGGAAGCCATCCCAGTCTTGGGGAATGTGATCTTCCAAATAAACTTTTATGCTTCTATACCCTTTTTTATGTTATTTATTCTCTGTTGGCAGGGGCTAATCTCTTTCTCCTATAACTTCTATTAACCACTGCAATAAGTGAAGAAACCTTTTTTTGCCCCTAAATTCTTCTAGATCAAAATCAGTCTTTTTAAGTGAATTCTTTCACTTTTTCTTGAATCCCTGAAGCCTTTCAGCAGGCAACATTTTCCAGCAAACACTAGACAAAGCTATGCAGGTTCATAGCCCAAAGAAAATTTGTATTACAATCATTTCTTTGTCTTGTAGAATTCTTATAAGCTGCATCTTCTATTTTTTCAATTCCTCTGTGCTTTTTTGTAGCTATCAAAGTCTCCTACTCTCATTTATAAACCCCTAGATGAGAATGTCATCTTCCTATCTGTTTCCAAAGATTCCTCCACTTGACTATAGAATGTCTTTTAGTGATCTTATCTTGAGAAGTCTTTAATCTGAAGGTTCCTAATGTATCCAAGTCCTGGATGTTCTATCCTTATTTGGGGGGGGGGGGGTGTAAGGCAATGGGGTTAAGTGACTTGCCCAAGGTCCTCCTGACCCCAGGACTGGTGCTCTATCCATTGTGCCACCTAGCTCCCTATGTTCTATCTTTATTACTTGTTCCTCTCAATCTCATTTAGTGTTCCTAAGGCATATTAATGACTCCCCAAAACTACAAATAATAATGGGAAATTATGGTTGGTATGTTTGACTCTTCAATGATCTATACATCATAATGTTAAGCTACAAAGAAGGGAAAAGTTGTGAAAACATACACAAAGAATCAAAATTCATGTAGAATTTTCCTAGCTAGATGAAAAACTCCACAGGAAATCAGGGTGGCAAGTGTTTTGGAATCAAATGAACAGATGATAGGTTATACAGAAAGGATGATACATAGGAGATACAATGTTAAACTTTTACATACCCTGAGTTCAGTGAGCTGAGCCAATTTTCTGGTTGTCCAAAAAGAAAAAGAAATAGTGATCACAAAATTGCCAATTTTCATATTTGGTGAATTTGCACTTTGATCCTCAAGTAAAGTCAAGTAATATTCAGAAAGAGTAGAGAGTCCAATATATTTTGTGGCTGACAGACCTGCATAATAAAGAGAGGTAAGGGTAGAGAAGGAAGGACATAGCTTTGACTTCACCTAGTTTTTGCTCAGGTCCCTAGCTTTTACATATCAATCAAAAATCTTGAGAATGAGAATCAACTAATTGTGGAAGGAATTAATTAGGAATTAAACAAGTTAAATATATTTCTGACTCCCAAGTCAGATAGTTGTTTGAAACCATTAAAGGACATTAAAGGAAGCACCAAAGATAGACTTAATTGTAACCTAGGGTATTGTTGGATTTTCTTAGCACCTGGCTAGGTGTGGTGATTTATCACTAAAGGAGCCATCCACCTGACTTTGTCAAGATGTTTTCCAGATATACTGAAGCTTAGTAAATGAGAATAGAGCTGCAGTCACCTCCAAAGAACTGATCACCTTGGGAATAACCTGGAAACCACAAGACCAACAGAGATAAAAAGCAGAAACATGAAAGTGGAGATAACACCCAGCAAAGTGAGCAGAAAAAATAAACTATATTACCAGTATATTATCAGTTGCTCTGCACTGTCAAAAGTGTGTATTACCTTGGCCACAAAAATGCAAATATATATATATATATATATATATATATATATATATATATATATATACATAGTCCCTAAATGCACGCTGTGGTTGTATGGGGTTCCTGATAAGTATGCCCTTCATGCATGTACTGAGAGAAATTATTACTAAATAACTAATTTGTTAATATCAAGGAAACACAGGATTTATTCTTTTCTGAAACTTTATTCTCCACTAGAGCAAGTCAGGGTCTGAAGGACAGGCTAATAATGAGATTGAATTGATTTTCTCCTCAATCTTGATCAGAAGAGGGAAAGTTCATTGTGTTCTACACAGGTTTGAAGGGGATAATTCTTTAATTAAATTGCCCAAGGCAGAAAGTGATTTGAAAGTAAATGATCAAAATCACATTCCTCCAGCCTCTTATTAGAATAGACTAATCTCTCGTTATAATATTCATTCTTTCATTAATTGCATAAAGTATAATGATTTCTCAAAACTATAATCCTGGTAAAAGATTAATTTCTTTCAGGACTTCTCAGTTTAAATGTAACAGTAAGAAATTAAAATTCCAAGGTATCTCTCCTTATGTTACTTACAAGCTCAGGAGGGGCAATAATCAGGATTCTGGGAGACTGTCCTGCCAGGAAGAGAAAACAAGAAACCCAATAGTATTGTCTAAGGATGCTAGTCTTTGAGGGATAGTTTTGGGCAGAGATATTGTGCAACTTTCAAGGTTAGGTCGTAAAGCAGGTTAATAATTTTCCTTATTCTCTGTTTCTGAATAAAAGATCAACTTCTTTCCTAGGTCAGTGTAGCCATTTCCTTAATGGTTTCTACCTTAAGGTTTAGATGGTAAAACCCAGAAAATAAAACTTCATGTCTCATCTATGTTTCTGTTACTTTTATTTTAACCCTGTTTTTTAAGGATTGTATTCAATCAGAGTTGATTTCCACCCTCAAGAACACCTACTCTTTCAAGAGCATATACTCTCTGAGTGGGTTACATGATTGGTTTTTGGACATTCCAGAACATCACTCACCCCTTTTGTTAATAATATATTAGCATTATTAATAAAATGATGAATTATTCAGAAATTATGTCTCTCGAAACTTTTTATATATCTGGGTATCTTGAACATTCAGGTTCACTACATTTGTATTTTCATTATTGGTGGTCTAGTAACCTATGAGTGAATGTAATATCATATATGTTCATGAAAGGAAAAGGAACCTCTTGTCCCTTTTATAAGGCTATTAGATGAAATCATTTTTAAATATGACTTCTAGCCAGCTAGAAAAAATAAACACATTTGTAGGAGCTCATAAATTATGGTATTGAGTAGGTACCTCATACCTAGGCTAGCTTTTCCTTATATCTATATGTAAAGCTTAGTGGTGTAGTGGATAGAAAATTGGGTTTGGAATCAGGAAGATCTGATTTCACATGGTCAAAAGTGAGTAAGTTTTAACTTATATTTATTTCTATGATAATTTTCCTATTTCATAAATACTCCTGTTGATCAGATTAGGGAACCAGGAGGAGTTGGCAAGACCTAACTCAAGTACCTCCTGTAATTAAGCATTTGAGAAGATGCTTAGAGATGGCTTCCTTAATAGTAAACAAAACAAAAGGGTTACCTTCTAATGACAGCAATAGGCCCCAGAGGTAATTGACTCTCCCTTTTACTGGAATGCCTCCCGGTTTATTCTCTACTTATAGAAATATCATTAAATATGCTAGTTAATCTAAATCTGTTTTGCTCTTTCTTAAGGCCAAAACCTCTGGTAACTTTTCCTTGATTAGGACAAAGTTTAACATATATTTATTTCCAATAGGTCAAACTTAACCAGTACATGTACTCATTTAGGGGAAATCCATTTTTTTTTACAGAATCTAGTTTCAGACAGTAGGTAAATAACTTAAACCCTATTTGCCTCAGTTCCTCATCTATCCTGGAGAAGGAAATGGCAAACCACTCCAGTATCTTTGCCAAGAACACCAGATGTAGAGTCAGATGAAACTGATATATGAAGAGATAATCTGGGCCACACTTTCACATGGGATTTTAAAGTTTACAAAGAGTTTATCTCAGAAAAACCAGATGAGTAAACTTGTTAGTTTTGATCATTTGATGAAGCAGTTTATTTCATTCTACCAACATTTGTTAAACACCTACCATATCCTCACTGTGTCAAAAATTCAGGAATGATAACTAAGACCTAGTCCTGACCTCAAAAAATGTCCTACTTGTTAAATGACCTTTCATTATAAATTAGAATCTGAGTCTAGTCTCTTCTTTATCTTTACCACCTCAGTGATGAGCACAATGATTCCTAGAATCCATCTGCATTGTATTAGCTCCTTTAAACCTTTTTGACTCTTTAAAAGACCCTACTTCCTACTGGACCCCTGGTTAAGTTTCCACTTCTAGTCTCAAGGATCCCTTTTAGATCCTTAGTAGAACAGAGATGACTTGGTGGTTGTTGTTTAGTTCTTTCAAGCATGTCAGACTTTCTGTGATCCCATTTAGAGTTTGCTAGGCAAAGACTCTGGAGTGGTTTGTCATTTCCTTCTCCAGCCCATTTTACAGATGAGGAAACTGAGGCAAACAGGAAGAAGTTATTTGCTCAGGGTAACACAGCTACTAAGTGTCTAAGGTCAGATTTGAACTCATGAAGATCAAAGTTGACTTACTATGAACCTAAACATATTCAAGTACCTTCTTTCAAGCACAGTTCTACAAAATACTCTTTTCTCTCCCCTCTCTCTTCCTTCCTCTCCCCTCTCTCCATCTCCCCCCTCTCCTTCTCCCCCTTCCCCTATTCCATTCCCTCCTTTCCCACATTCCTGTCTCCAAGAATAAGAAAATGACTTTCCAAAAATCCTCTCATTACAGATTGATAATAGGGAAAAAAATGGTGGAGAGAAGACAGGCACAATTCTAAAGTCTCCTGATCTTTTCCCAAATCCCTGTGAACCAACGCCTCCCCAACTCAAGGTCTTAGCAAAATGAAGAAAGGTCAGCAAAAAGGTGGATCCATAGAAAAATTCTTGGAAGGAAAAGACCCTAACTCAGAGAGCTAGAACCTCTGAGGAGAATATGATCTGGTCTACAACACAGAAAGACTTCCTTGAAGAAATAAGGAAGAAGTTTAAAAATCAACTGGAAAATTTGGGAGAGACAATACCTTGCAACAAGAAAACAAACCCTTAGAAAATACAATTAATCAAATACAAAATGAGAATAAATCTCTCAGATCCTCAATTGGGCAAATGTAAAAAGAAAATAATTCTCTCAAAGCCTCTATTGGTCAAATAGAAAGCTCTTTCAAAAGTAGAATTGACCAATTGGAAAGGAGTTGCAAAAAAGGTTAATGAAGAAAACTCCTCCCCAAAAAAAGGAATGGAGTCTACAGAAACTAATGACTCCATGAGACAGCAAGAATCAGTTAAACAAAATCAAAAAATAGAAAAAAATAGAAGAAAATGTAAAAAACCTCATCAGCAAAACCACTGACCTTGAGAATAGGTCAAGGAGGGGCAACCTGAGAGTTATTGGACTTCCTGAAAACGCTGAAGAGGAAAAAAAAAGCCTGGACTTAATATTACAGGATCTAGTGATGGAATATTTCCCTGATATCATGGGACCAGAGGGCAAAATAGTTATTGAAAGAATACATAGATCCCCTCCAGAAAAAGATCCTAAAATGAAAACACCAAGGAATGTTGTGGCAAATTCCAGAACTATCAGATAAAAGAGAAAATCCTGCAAGCAGTCAGAAAGAAACAATTTAAATATCAAGGAGCCATAGAAAGGATTGTGCAGAACCTGGCTGCATCAACATTAAGGGACTGAAGGGCCTGGAATGTGATATTTCGAAGAGCAAGGGAGCTTGGAATGCAGCCAAGAATGCACTATCCTTCAAAGCTGAGCCTTCTCTTCTAGGGAAAAAGATGGACATTTAACGAAATGGAAGAATTCAAAAAATTCTGGATGAAAAGACCAGAGCTAAATAGAAATTTTGGACATCAAACAGGAGGTTTAAGAGACACGTGAAAAGGTAAAAAAAAAGGGGGGGGTGGTAAAAGAAAAAAAACTGCTGTCCAATAAGTTGAAACTGCCTATATCCCAGCATGGGGGAAAAACATTCTCATAACTCTTGAGAATTATAACTCTAACAGAGAGAATATACCTAGCCAGAAGTGATGGACATTCATGACCTATCCATGAGACTGCTATCTAATGGGATGTTACTGGCTTTAACCCCACTTGGGAGAAAGACTCTAATAACTCTCAGGAATTTTGACTCTACTAGATAGAATGTACTTAGCTAGAAGTGACAGATACTCAGAATTTTCTATGACTGAGACAGAATGATTTTAAAAACACTACCTCCTTAAAGAGGGGGACAGGAAGGAGACAGGAGGAGGGAGGGGATTGAATGGGGTAAATCTCATTACACTAAGAGGTACAAAATACCTATAGAGAGGAAGAAGGGAGGAGATGAGAAACACCTGAATCTTCTTCTCATCACACTTGGCTTAAAGTCAACTTACACATACACACTCAGTTAACTTAAAAACATCTAACCTTTCAATTATTAAAAGGGGAAAGGGGGAAAGAGGAGGGGGGACAGAGAAAGGGAGGGGGGAAAAGGGGAACTAACAAAAGGAAGGGAAGGGAAAAGGGAAAAAAGGAAAGGGAAAAGAAAGGGGAGGGAGTGATATAGGAGGGCAAACACACTGAAGAGGGTAGTATTCAGAAAAAAATACTGGGAAATACGGATAAAGGGGGGAAGGGGGAATATACAAACAGAGGGAAGATAGCATGGAGGGCAATAAAGAATTAGTAATCATAACGTTGAATGTCACTGGGATGAACTCTCTCTTAAAATGTAAGCAAATAGCAGAGTGGATTAAAAACCAGAATCCTACAATATAATGCTTACAAGAAACTCATTTGAAGCAGAGAGATACATATAGAGTAAAGATAAAAGGTTGGAGCAAAATATATTTTGCTTCAGCTGAAGTGAAAAAAGCAGGGGTAGCAATCCTTATCTCAGATAAAGCAGCGGCAAAAATAGATAGCATTAAAAGAGATAAGGAAAGAAACTTTATCCTCCTCAAAGGTACCATAGACAATAATGTTATTTCAATACTGAATATATATATACATATATATATATACATACACATATATGTATACACACACACACACACACACACATACACACACACACACACACAATGGGATAGCATCCAAATTCTTAGAGGAGAAGCTGAAAGAACTACAGGAAGACATAGACAGCAAAACTCTACTACTGGGGGACCTCAACCTCCACTCTCAGATCTAGATAAATCAAATCATAAAATAAAAAAGAAAGAAGTTAAGGAGGTAAATAGATTGTTAGAAAAACTAGATATGGTAGACTTATGGAGGAAATTGAATGGGGAAAGAAAGAAATATACCTTTTTCTCTGCAGTACATGGAATTTATACAAAAATTGAGCATGAACTAGGACATAAAAACCTAATAATCAACTGCAGAAAGGCAGAAATAGTGAATACATCTTTCTCAGATGACAATGCAATAAAAATCATATGCAATATTGGGCCAAGGAGATATAGACCCAGAACCAATTGGAAACTGAATAACCTCATTTTAAAGAATGAGTGGACCAAAAACAAATTATAGAAAGAATTAACCATTTTATCCTAGATAATGACAATAATGCAACAACATACCAAAACCTATGGGATTCACTCAAAGCAACTCTCAGGGGATATATTATATCTTTAAATGCTTACATGAATAAATTAGAGAAAGAAGAAATCAATGAACTACATATGCAACTAAAAAAATTAGAGAAAGAACAAATTAAAAATCCCCAATTAAATACCAAATTAGAAATTCTAAAAATTAAAGGAGAAATTAATAAAATTGAGAGCAAAAAAAAACTATTGAATTAATAAATAAAACCAAAAGTTGGTTTTATGAAAAAACCAATAAAATTGATATACCTCTGGTCAATTTGATCAAAAAAAAGAAAGAAGAAAACCAAATTGCTAGTATCATGAATGAAAAAGGTGAACTCACCACCAATGAGCAGGAAATTAAAGTAATAATTCAAAATTATTTTGCCCAACTCTATGCCAATAAATTTGGTAATCTAGGTGAAATGGATGAATATTTACAAAAATATAAGTTGCCTGGCTTAAATGAAGAGGAGATTAAATACCTAAACAACCCTATCTCAGAAAAAGAAATTCAAGAAGCAATTATTGACCTCCCTAAGAAAACATCTCCAGGACCTGATGGATTCACAAGTGAATTTTACCAAACATTTAAGGAACAATTGGTTCCAATTCTATATAAACTCTTTGGAAAAATAGGGAAAGATGGAACTCTGCCTAACTCTTTCTATGAAACCAATATGGTGCTGATACCCAAACCAGGAAGAGTTAAAACAAAGAAAGAAAATTATAGACCTATCTCCCTAATGAATATAGATGCAAAAATCTTAAATAAAACCTTAGCAAAATGATTACAACAAGTTATCACCACGATAATACATTATGATCAAATAGGATTTATCCCAGGAATGCAGGGTTGGTTCAATATTAGGAAAACTGTTAGTATACTCAATTATATCAACAACAAACCTATCAGAAATTATATCATCGGGTGAACTAGGTGGTGCAGTGGATAGAGCACCAGCCCTGGAGTCAGGAGGACCTGAGCTCAAAACTAGCCTCAGACCTTTAAAAATTACCTAGCTGTGTGACTTTGGGAAAGTCCCTTAACCTCACTACCAAACAGAAATTATATGATCATATCAATAGATGCTGGAAAAGCTTTTGACAAAATGCAGCACCCATTCCTATTAAAAACACTAGACAGTGTAGGAATAAATGGACTGTTCCTTAGAATAATTAGCAATATCTATCTTGAAAACATCAACAAACATTATATTCATTGGGGAGAGGCTAGAGGCATTCCCAATAAGATCTGGGGTGAAACAAGGGTTCCCATTATCACCACTACTATTCAATATCGTATTAGAAATGTTAGCTTCAGCAATTAAAGAAAAAAAAGGAAATTGAACGAATTAGAATTGGGAAGGAAGAGACAAAACTCTAACTCTTTGCAGATGACATCATGGTCTACCTAGAGAATCTCAAGAAATCATCTAAAAAACTACTGGAAACAATTACCAATTTTAGTGAAGTTGCAGGTTATAAAATAAACCCTCATAAATCCTCAACTTTTGTACATATGTCTAGCAAGATACAGCAGGAAGAGCTAGAAAGAGAAATCTCATCAAAGTAACTTCAGACAATATAAAATACCTGGGAGTCTATTTGCCAAGACAGACTCAGAAACTTTTTGAAAACAATTATAAAACACTTCTCACATAAATTAAATCAAAATTAAATAACTGGGCAAATCTCAACTGCTCATGGATAGGTAGAGCTAATATAATAAAAATGACAGTTCTACCTAAATTAAACTACCTGTTTAGTTCCCTACCAATCAAAATTCCAAAAAATTACTTTAATGAGTTAGAAAAAACTATAAGTAAATTCATATGAAGAAATAAAAAGTCAAGAATTTCCAGGAATTTAATGAAAAAAAAAGTGCAAAGGAAGGGGGCTTAGCACTACCTGATCTAAAATTATATTATAAAGCATCAGTTATCAAAACTGTTTGGTATTGGCTAAAAAATAGAGTGGTGGACCAGTGGTGGACTAGGTGCATTAGCAAGAAATGATTATAGTAATCTGCTGTTTGATAAACCCAAAGAGTACAGCTATTGGGATAAAAACTCTCTCTTTGATAAAAACTGCTGGGAAAATTGGAAGTTAGTATGGAAGAAACTTAGATTAGACCAACACCTAGAACCCTTTACCATGATAAGATCCAAATAGTTACAAGATTTATACATAAAAAACTATACTATAAGCAAATTAGAAGATCAAGGACTAGTTTGCCTGTCAGATCTATGGAAAGGGGAGCAGTCTATGACTAAGGAACAAACTAGATGATTTCAATTGCATTAAATTAAAAAGCTTTTGCACAAATAAAACCACTGTAACCAAGATCAAAAGAAATATAGCAAGTTGGGAAACAATCTTTGCAACTAATGATTCTGACAAAGGACTCATTTCTACAATATACAGAGACCTGAGTCATATTTTTAAAACAAAAGCCATTCTCCAATTGACAAATGGTCAAAGGATATGCAAAGGCAATTTACACATGAGGAGATCAAAGCAATCCATAGCCATATGAAAAATTGCTATAAATCATTAATTATTAGAGTAATGCAAATTAAAGTTTCTCTGAGGTACCACCTCACACTCACACCTCTCAGACTGGCCAATATGACCAGAAGGGATAATGATCATTGTTGGAAGGGTTGTGGGAAATCTGGGACACTATTACACTGTTGGTGGAGCTGTGAACTCATCCAACCCTTCTGGAGAGATATTTGGAACTATGCCCAAAGGGCAACAAAAATGTGCATACCCTTTGACCCAGTAATACCACTACTGGGTCTATACCCTGAAGAGATCATGAAAAAGTATAAAAACATCACTTGTACAAAAATATTCATAGCAGCCCTGTTTGTGGTGGCAAAGAAATGGAAATCAAGTAAATGTCCTTCAATTGGGGAATGGCTAAGCAAACTGTGGTATATGTATGTCATGGAACACTATTGTTCTATTAGAAACCAGGAGGGATGGGAATTCAGGGAAGCCTGGAGGGATTTGCATGAACTGATGCTGAGTGAGATGAGCAGAACCAGAAAAACACTGTACACCCTAATAGCAACATGGGGGTGATGTTCAAACTTGAGGGACTCACTCATTCCATCAGTGCAACAATTCGGGATAATTTTGGGCTGTCTGCAATGGAGAGTGCCATCTGTATCCAGATAAAGAGCTGTGGAGTTTGAACAAAGTTCAAGGACTATTCTCTTTAATTTAGGGGGAAAAAACAGATATCTTATTGTCTGATCTTGTTACCTCTTAGACTTTTTTGTTTCTTCCTCAAGGATATGATTTCTCTCTCATCACACTCAATTTTGACCAATGTACACATGTAAACAAAGTAAAGACTGACAGATTGCTTTCTGTTGGGGGAGGGAGGGAATTAAGATTGTGGGAAAAATTGTAAAACTCAAATAATATCTTTAAGAAAAAAATTTTAAAAACAGACAATAACAATTTCTCATAGTAAGAAGTGGCTTGTTCTCACATTCTTAGTATTTTTAAATACAGACATTGTATATTTGAGACTTTTTCAGCGGCAGCTAGGTGGCAAAGTTGATAGAGCACTGGCCCTGGAGTCCGGAGAACCTGAATTCAAATCAGACCTCAGATATTTAACAATTACCTAGCTGTGTGGCCTTGGGCAAACCACTTAACCCCATTTGCCTTGCAAAAAAAAAAAAAAAAAAAGACTTTTTCAAAGCTTTCAAACTTCTTTTCACTCAGGTTAGCTAATTAACACCTCTGTGATGCTTCTCTGGACTTTTATCAATTCCTCTCATGGTTTCTACAGCAGGGTCAGACCACATAAAACTTAGGCAATGACTCAGGGCAGGAAATGGGAGGGAAGAGACTGGCCTTGGTCCAAGGTCTCACTATAAAGCCCTACCCTGCCTTACAACTATACATCCAATACAGTTCATTAGTCAGAATGACCTGTTCCAGACCCCTGGCCACGAAGGCATCTCACCACTCTGTGGATTACTCCTTGAGGATAAAGCATCCTAACAAGGGATTCATCCTTTCCCCTTCTGCCTCTAGTCTTGTAGTTGCATTACCTACCCTCAACAGTCCAGTGTGCTGAATTTGGACTGTATCACACATCTTTACTTGCCTCATGTGTTTGTTCTATTGACACATCAACTCATTATTGTGAATGACATTACCTGTCAAATCAAGTAGTAAACCCCTCCCTTCACCCTTTTTCAAGTGGACTTATAATTTCTTTGATGTAAGAAATTCCCTCACCACTGCAGACAAACCTCCAGAAATTTCTAACAGCCTTACAGAGTAGCCTGGGGACACTGAGATGCCTCGGATTACATAGGACCAGAAAGTCATAAAATAAAGAGTTGGATGTCTAAAAATAGGACTGAACTCCAGTATTCCCTGACCCACCATGGCTGACGCCATGCATTAGGCTATGGAGCTCTCTAAGGTTCCCTGACTAGCCATTCCTAGGCTATCTTCCTCCAACCATCTCCACCCATACTAGGTCATGCATGTCAGACTTTTAGGTCACAAAGTCTTGCACTGTAAGTTAAGATAGGACACATAGCTTATTCACAGACAGTTAACAAAACATTTCCCAGAATACGGTCTAATGATGGCTTCTAGGACCTTTATTAAAGTCTCTTTTTAAACAAAGTTAAATACACAATCTCTCTACTACAGTGGTGATGGGGAATGTGTCAACTCTAACAAAACTATAATGGAGGGACCTTGGGATCAGAGCAAAATTTCTCAGAGTATTCAAATCTGTAGTGTCTACAGAATTCCAAGTTTGGTTGATATTTATTTAACCTTAAAAATAAAAGGCGGGGGAGGCTAGGTGGCGTAGTGGATAAAGCACCGGCCCTGGAGTCAGGAGTACCTGGGTTCAAATCCGGTCTCAGACACTTAATAATCACCTAGCTGTGTGGCCTTGGGCAAGCCACTTAACACCATTTGCCTTGCAAAAACATAAAAAATAAAAAAACCTAAAAAAAAAATAAAAAATAAAAGGCAAAGAATTGCTTGCTTGATTTTAATATTTACCTGATGTTTGTTTGGTTATATTGAGTATTTTAGTAAGAAAATGCCATTTCTCAAGAAATTAAAAAATATTTTTATTTAAAATATTGTTAAATCTCTACCCTATTTCTTTTTTTTTTTTTTTTTAGGTTTTTGCAAGGCAAACGGGGTTAAGTGGCTTGCCCAAGGCCACACAGCTAGATGATTATTAAGTGTCTGAGACCGGATTTGAACCCAGGTACTCCTGACTCCAGGGCCGGTGCTTTATCCACTATGCCACCTAGCCGCCCCTCTACCCTATTTCTTTACAGTTATTTATATACATAATTTATCCCCATTAAAGTATTAGCAAGGGCAGTTCAGTGGCAGTGGAGTGGATAAAGTCTAGAGCCTAGAGTCATCTTCCTGAATTCAAATTTGACCTTGGACTATCTATGTGACCCTGGGCAAATCACTTAACTCTGTTTGCCTCAGTGTCCTCATCTGGAAAATGAGCTAGAGGAAATGGCAAACCACTCTAGTATCTTTATCAAAAAAAACCCACATGGAGTCACAGAGTCTGGCACAACTAAAATAACCTGACAACAAAAGTATTAGTTCTTGATAGTCTTGTTTCATTTTCATAGTTCTGATACTTTGTACATGAACAGTGCTTAAATGGTATTTGTGGAAATGTTACTACTATTATGCTTCAATTATTTAATGAATTTGTGATCTATCTGGATTCTACCACAAACAGAATTTGTTTTGGGTAATATGGCATAACCATTATTACATCTTTACTATTCTTTAGATGATTCACACTTTTTACTTTTTCAGAAGCTGTAGTATTACATGTTTAAGAACCATATAGAAACAATGGAGGAATAGCAATATTGAAAAAATGAATTTTGGGGGCAGCTAGGTGACACAGTAGATAGAGCACCAGCCCTGGAGTTAGGAGGATTTGAGTTCAAATCCAGCCGCATACACTTAATAATTATCTAGCTGTGTGATCTTAGGCAAGTCACTTAATCCTTGCAAAATAAAAAAAAAGATGAATTTTTATTTCAAAAAGAAGTTTGGGATCACTGAAAGCACAATTCCAATTGCAATCCAACTCAATGTTCCTCAAAAGTATCTGAGAGAGAGAGAGAGAGAGAGAGAGAGAGAGAGAGAGAGATTTTTTTATCTAATTATCTGTCATTGTCCAGATAAAAGATTCTTTTTTTTTCTTTTTTTTTATAAGGCAGTGGGGTTAAGTGGCTTGCCCAAGGCCACATGGCTAGATAATTATTAATTGTCTGAGGCTGGATTTGAACATAAGTACTCCTGACTCCAGGGCCTGTGATCCTTCCACTGTACCACCTAGCCACGCCCCCCCCCCCCCCAAGGATTCTTTCTTAATCCACTTGGTTTTTGCTGTGTGGAGGGTTAAACTGTACTCATTGAGTACTTATATGGCTTATTTTAGCAGACCTTACTATGTTCCAGACTTTGATATAATCAATATAATACCCCCCTTCCATTTTGATCTTTCACAAGATGACCTCTATAGCAGTAGCAAATACCTTTGGCAAGTTTATGTCTTCTGATTTTATATATTACTCACTTAATATTAATAATCAATAGCTCAAAGTTATCTCTATTGTTGCATCTAGCAAAAAACAATCTGATCATATGCAAGGGAAGCATACTTTTGGATGGACAGCCTTGGAGAACATATTTTAACTAAATCAAAAGTTG